>NC_092265.1:8990633-9030633 GCF_036320965.1 Panulirus ornatus | reverse complement strand
CCTACCCTTTCCACCTGCCCTTCCTACCCCTTAATACACCTCCAGTCATCCCTTTCTAAGCCCCCTTACCCCCTTATTATGATACCCTTAACCACCCACACCCCACCCTCCCTTACATCTATCCCCCCCTTCCTCCTCCTCTCCCCCTTAACCACCCGGGGGTGGGGGGGGGGGAGAACACCAGGCGACACACTGACCGATAGTCCAATCAGCTTAAACAGCTCCGTCGTCGTCGTCGTCGTCGTCTCGCTAACGACAAAGCAAAGAGTCACAACTTTCCTTTGCTGCGCAAACAGTCCGCGATCCCCATTCTTCCTCCCTCCTCCTCCTCCCCCCCCCCACCTCCCCACTACCCCACTACCCCCCCTCCCCCTCCCCCCCTCACCAAAACTCCATTTACCTCCCTCTCGTGAAAGGGGCATCCATTGCACCTAATGGTTCTCTGTGATGTAAGAAAAGGTAAAGATTGTCTTTTAATGGATTAGGGGCAAGAGGGAGCCAAGGCTCTCTCTCGTTAATGGTTTATCCAAATCAATTTCCGAAACGCTAGGATGTGGGGGGGTGAGGTTGGGGTGAGGGGGGTGCAAAAGGGGGGGGTGTGTGTGTGTGGGGGTGTAAATGATGCTTTAAGACAACATGAGTCACTACGCAGGCCAGCGAGGTAACGCGCGCGCGCGTCACGTCTCGACAGTGTCTCATTCCTGGTCGTGTTCATACGCTCGAGATATATCTTCTCTCTCTCTCTCTCTCTCTCTCTCTCTCTCTCTCTCTCTCTCTCTCTCTCTCTCTCTCTCTCTCTCTCTCAGCGTCGTGGTGGTGGACGATTGGGGGAGAGGGAGGGGATGGTGTGGCATTTCCTTGCTCTCTGGTTCGTCTGAGAGGGCTTTTGAGATGCCCCTTGATCTGTGGTTCATGGTTCCGAATCCCGCCGAAGCCTCGGAGCAACTCCGGTGGTGAGAGGTTCTCTCTTTGTGCCACTGGTGCGAACCGTTCGGTTCTTACCGTTGTTCGCCGTACTCCCTGTTTAGCTCTTACCGTTGCTCGCCTTCTGTTTGACCGCTAAACTCGTCATCCTCTGTTAATCAGCTATCCCTGGCGTCTGTGTCTCAACCAGTATGTGGCGTCTGTGTTTCTTGAACACCGCTCGAGAATCTGTTCCTCATCAGTTCTCATTGTCTAAAATTTCCCTCCACCGTGACTCATGTTTCTCAGTAGAATTACTCAAAGTCTGTGTTCCCGTTGTACTCAGCGTCTGTTCCACGGAGCATGGACGTTGACCAGCATTTTCCTCTGAAGCTGTTCCTCAGTATGTCTACGTGACGTAAGCTGCCAGGTTGGGCATATGTTTGTCGTCTGTTTCCCCGGAGTGTGTAGCACAGGTGGGCGTACTAGGACGTGGACAGCAGGAGTACGATGTGGACATCTTCGTGAGCTGTGGGGGTAGGGGAGTGGTTTGAGTTTCGATCTTTGCCACAAGGGCGCGCCTGTTTTACCCTCCACTCCTACCCATCCTTGTGGACGGTGCCACAAAAACAAAGGATACAGAGTGTACAAAATGTAGTGTGTGTGTGTGTGTGTGTGTGTGTGTGTGTGTGTGTGTGTGTATGTGTGTGTGTGTGTGTGTGTGTGTGTGTGGCCGGCTGGGTACGGGACAGTTTGCTTTGCAAGGATGGGGGGTCCCTGAGCCCGACGGGATGGATAGATAGGACTTTGAAGGTGTTTGGGGGAGGGGAGAGAGAGAGAGAGAGAGAGAGAGAGAGAGAGAGAGAGAGAGAGAGAGAGAGAGAGAGAGAGAGAGACCCACGTATTTTAACCCCTGAAAGAAAAAAAGAAATGTAGTCTTTCATTTTAATGGCCATACAAAGACCCGATTCCTTCAATTGGATCGTAACATTTCCTTCATGATTTAGAAAGACATAATTTTAAAGGATTGTCACAAATCCTTCATCATTTGAATAAAAAGACTATCTCTTTTTTTTTTTTCTCAAGGATATTGTTTGAGATGTGATGTACGTTCGTGGATATCATATCATTATTCATATTCAGATTCTCTTCTAAATAATGTTTTATTCTAAATGCCATTCTTTTACATTTTAAGGAATATATCTCTAATTTCAAATTCTCATGTATGTATGATGCTTTTATATCTACTGCTTTTCATTATGATCTGACAAAAAATAAAAAAAAGCACTGTTATGTTAAAGTGTATTAGTAACACAGCGAAGTGACGGATATTTGTAAGTGCGTAACAGATGAATTCAAGATTATATATATATATATATATATATATATATATATATATATATATATATATATATATATTGTTACACAGAAGTACACAATCATCGACAAAAATCTTTCGGAAAGCCAATTTTATAGAAAATCAATATTTTTTTTTTTTTTTTGCAAAGCTCTTGTTTTTGTAAGTTAAAAACGAGAATTGAAAAATTCTGTTTGGAAGCGATGATTGGTTTTAAGATATGAATTCTCTTCTTGTACGAAGACAGTGATCTAGAAAATCTCTTCGTAGAACTTGGATTTTATTGATATATGAACCTGTAAAATTTGCCTCAAGATCTGTTTATGAGTTGAGAGTAACCGGAAAAACCCTCTTTGGAAACACCGATCCTTTAACATCTGAGGATCAAGAACCGTTTAGAACTATTTTTTAGGTGAAGAATTAAAAAAAAAAAGCTCATTGCAATTTTTGATACTCAGAATTTTTTTTGAGGTGAAAAATTTTCGAAAAATGCCGATTGGAATTTTTGATATTTAGAAATTTTTCCCTCCAAATGAAAAATTTTCAAAAAATGCCGATTAGAATTTTTTATATTTAGAACTTCGTTTTTGAGATGAAAATTTTCAAAAAAAATGCCGGTTGGTATTTTTGATGCCTAGAACTTTTTCTCTTATTTTTTTAAAATCAAAAATTATCAAAAAATGCCGTTTGGATTATTTTATTTTTCCCGTGTGTGATAATATAGGAAATAAAGATTAGATTACTCGAGACAGTGGCTGTGTGTTCTCTCACCTCACGTGAACCTTCCCCCTCATGCAACCCCTGCCGTTAACCCTGGCAATGGCCGTTGTTAACGTGCATTCCCGAGGTTGGGGGAGGGGGTTGTCGTGGAGCGGTGGTCAGCGCGGGCTCCGCTCGTGTGTTAAGGGACCCTTGGATCGATTCCAGGCTCCTGTATCCGATAGGTTCGGAATGGTGGATTGGGGTGTGGGGTGCAGTGTGTGTGTGTGTGTGTGTGTGTGTGTGTGTGTGTGTGTGTGTGTGTGGGTGTTTGTGTGTGTGTGTGAGTGTGTGTGTGTGTGTGTGTGTGTGAGGCGATGGTATGTTGGTGTTAAGGATGCAATTGCAACAACGGGGATATAATGGTATGACAAGGGGGGTATAATGATATGGCAAGGATATGATATGTATGATAAGGGTGTAATGGTAAGGGAGGGATGCCATAGTATAATGAGGCTATAATGGTATGGCAGGGGTATGATAGTATGATAAGGGTGTAATGGATAAGGCAGATACATGACAGTAATCCTTGGGGTGTGTGTGATGGGTGACTGATGTTATCATCAAGGCTACAGATGTTAAACAACCAACCACCCACCCCCCAAACCTTCCACAACTCCCCTCCTCCTCTCCCCTTAACCTATCGCCACCCGCTGGATCCAAGTCGCTGGACGACCCCCTGAAGTCATAACGGGAAATAGGAAACTAATTCAGTGTGACTGATGTATGTATATATGTATATATAGACGTAGGTATGACCATTGGTTCTAGGTCATACAGTTGGAAGACAAGTGCATGAAAATAGTGTTATTATTATTATTATTATTATTATTATTATTATTATTATTATTACTATTATTATTATTATTATTATTATTACTATTATTATTATTATCATTATTATTATTATTATTATTATTATTATTATTATTATTATTATTATTAGCATTATTATTAGCATTATTTTTATTATTTCATTTTTTATGTTCTATATACATTTATATCAAGACCCGGCTCGGTGAATCGTTTGAATGGAGAACAACCGGCTTTCCAGAAAACGTTTGTATGGAGATTCGCATCTCCAGATACGTTTTTGTAAAGGCCCGCCTCTTTGAAACGTTTGAGTGGAGACCATGCTTTCCAAAATCGTTTGTATGGAGACCCCCAATTCTCCAGACACGTTTGCATGGAGACCTGGTGTGGAAACCAGACCCTCCGAAACGTTTGTGTGGAGACTTAACGCCTCAGCAGTATTACCTCATACGTATACTTATGTATGTTTATAGCTTTTCATGTATACATACATTCATGAGGAAAATGTTTGCGTGTGTGTGTGTGTGTGTGTGTGTGTCTGTCCGTCTGTCTGTCTGTCTGTGTGATTACTCATCCATCGTCGCGTGTGTAGAGGCATAGAACCGCCCATCCGTCAACTACACACACACACACACACACACACACACACACACACACACACACACACACACACACACACACACACACCTGGTAGTGGTCCTCATTGATCCAGGCTCCCTAACTTTGCCCCCTCTTCTGTCCTTCAGTCGTAATGAGGTCTGTCAGTTTATCATAAGTTCCGCAGACGTATACATACGCGGGCACTAACAAGGGGAGAGAGAGAGAGAGAGAGAGAGAGAGAGAGAGAGAGAGAGAGAGAGAGAGAGAGAGAGAGAGAGATGATGGGGTAGGGGGGGTGCTGGGCTGGCCATTTCCTATCGCCAACCGTTGGGTCACATTGCATCAATTATTTACACTGTGTCCCTATTATTCGAGCAGCCCTTATAATGTTGTTGTCTCTCTCTCTCCGTTCAAGGTAGGATGTTTAAACGGCCCATTCAGCCACCATTCCCCCATTCTGCCCATTCCCGCGCGGCCGTTAGGCAATCATAGAAATAGTGAGGAATGGTACAGACGCGACGCACCCAGCGAACGATGTCGGATCTGCGTCGACCTTCGCTCGGGATGTTATAAAACGGACTCCAGATTAACGATCAGCCAATAAGGGAAGGTTTCCTGCCGTGACTCAGCCGACCAATGGGCGTCGAGGCAGCTGCCACGTGTGTGGCTCCGCACGTGTGCGCGTGCCCGGACGTGCCCCGTGGCCAGATGTGCTACTCTCCATTGTTGGGAAGTGCCCATCCTGTGTCCCCCATGTACCCAGTAGGGGAGAGAGAGAGAGAGAGAGAGAGAGAGAGAGAGAGAGAGAGAGAGAGAGAGAGAGAGAGAGAGATGGGGGGACGGCGTGAGAGGGGAATTGATAGAGAGGTGATAGAGGAGGGTATGGTGAGGGAGGGAAGAGAATTACTGTTGTGGTTGTCCGCTGTTAGGAAGAAAGGGGCGTTCAAAAGAACAGAACACCAACCATTCGTTCTCTCTTCTGTACATTAATAACTGGTGTGTATAGATCATAATACCCCGGCGACGTAGTAACAACCTAACACGTTAAGGAACCGTCGTCATGGACGCCCCGCGAGCGAGGAGGACACCAGCAGGATGGGTAACTGGTTCTTAAGGTCCTTCTCCCACAGAGAGCCAGGAATGGACTGTCTCCAGGACCCTTCCTCTAGATGGCCAAGAGTGAGTGTGCATCGCTCGGAGTCCTCCCTTCCTCCCACCTTCCCTCCCACAGGGTGATTGCCTCAGGTGAGAGAGCCTCGAAGACAGACCTCGATAACGAATGGCGCTGGAGGGCGTGACCCCTCGACATATGCGCGGGGATGTGGGGTGTGCCCCCACGCCCTCTCCCGCGCGTCGCGCTGCCCAGATGTTTGGCATGCAGGCAGGGGATTTAAACTCACTCCTCCCTCCCTCCCTTCCTCCCTCCGTCCATCTCCTCCATCTCCTCCCTCCATCTCCTCCCTCCCCACCCCCTCTCTCCCACTTGTTACCCTGTCCTTGTTATCAGTGTGGGGGGAGAGAGAGAGAATGGGAGGGAGGAGGAGGAGGGGGCATGATGGAGCAGGTGGGAGGGAGGGAAGTGGGACAGATGGAGGCAACATGTGGTTGGGAGGAAGGGAAAGGGCCAAGAGGCTTGACCGAGACAGAACGAGGGAGGAAGAGTAGGAGAGCGGAGCTTGTGAAGAACAAGGGAAGAGACCGTGTGTGTATGTGGACGGGGGAGAGAGAACACACACACACACACACACACACACACACACACACACACACACACACACAGTGAGAGGAGTGAGTAAAGCAGCGCCACAAAATAGTCAGGAAGAAGTCGGTGGATGAGGACGAGTAACGCGGGAGGGGGGGGATAAACGAGCAGGACAGACGGCGACGCTGAAGGGTGTGTGTGTAAAAAAGAAAATAGAACTGGAAGAAAAGCGGTGATTGACGGTGCGCCATTACGTAACACAGACACAAGAGAAAGGGGGAAGAGGGTAATGGCGTAGTTAGTGAAGGAAGCGTTAAGTAGGGGAGAGAGAGAGAGAGAGAGAGAGAGAGAGAGAGAGAGAGAGAGAGAGAGAGAGAGAGAGAGAGAAGGAGGGAGGGATTGAGGAGAATGCGTAGATGAAGAGGCGAAGTTCGCGGAGAAAATCAACTGGAAATACGATATACTTGTTGAAGAAGGAAGAGGGGCTGGGTAATTACAAGATCAGTCACGGGTGTAAATGGGGCGAGTTAAGTGAGAGGAGCGGGTGAAGGAGGTGGACAAATGAGGAGAAGGAACGCGCGGGACAGGATGAGCGAACGTGCGATCACGCATACGGGAAGAAGGGAGAGAACAAGGACGTTAAATCAGGAGGGGTAAACAGAGAGGGAGGTGTGTGTGTAAGGGGGGGGGGGGGAAGACGTAGAGCCGTGAAGAGGAAGCAGAGAGAGAGAGAGGGAGAGAGAGAGAGAGAGAGAGAGAGAGAGAGAGAGAGAGAGAGAGAGAGAGAGAGAGGGAGGGAGGGAGAGAGAGAATGGGAATGAGAAGGCAGGAAGGGTGAATAGATGAGCGTAGGGAGAGGGATAGGACGATGGGTAATAAGGGAGACTGATCAATATATGGAGGAATAGGGAGGTGTGTGTGTAAGGGGGGGGGAAGACGTAGAGCCGTGAAGAGGAAGCAGAGAGAGAGAGAGAGAGAGAGAGAGAGAGAGAGAGAGAGAGAGAGAGAGAGGGAGGGAGGGAGGGAGAGAGAGAATGGGAATGAGAAGGCAGGAAGGGTGAATAGATGAGCGTAGGGAGAGGGATAGGACGATGGGTAATAAGGGAGACTGATCAATATATGGAGGAATAGGGAGGATAAACAGACGATGCAGGAAAGGCAATGGATGAGAAGTACATAGAATATATAGAAGAAGGAAATACCAGAAGTGGAGAATGGAAGAAGAGGAGGAGGAGGAGTTAGGAATTAAAGAAAAATTATCATTTTTTTTCCCTCCAAGTAGACGTAAAAGTAACAGACAATAATAATAATAATAATAATAATAAAGGAGGATTTTTCCTCTCCAAGTAGACGTAAAAGTAACAGACAATAGATAATAATAATAAAGGAGGAATTATCCATAAATTATCAGTTCCAGAAGCAGACGACCACTGAAAGAACAAGAGATGAAAGATGCAACAGGCCTGAATATTTGTTGAGGAGCATGGGATGTAAAAAGACACACTCGCTTTGCGCAGACCTGGACAAATATTTGTGGCAGACAGTATTCAACACTGCAGTCCCTCCTGCACTAAGGTTTAATTCACAAAAAAAAGTTTTTTTTTTTTTTTAGCCCGCATTCTGACGTTTTCTTTATTTTCTTCGTTGGCTCCTGTTTTTAGTTATTATGTATCATAGTTCTTCTCTCTCTCTCTCTCTCTCTCTCTCTCTCTCTCTCTCTCTCTCTCTCTCTCTCTCTATATATATATATATATATATATATATATATATATATATATATATATATATATAGTTTTATTTGACTCAATCGCTGTTTCCCGCGTCAGCGAGGTAGCGCAAGGAAACACGAAGAAAGGCCCAACCCTCCATCCACACACACACACACACACACACACACACACACACACACACACACACACACACACACACACACATATATATATTTATATATGCACAAGCAGAATACCGCCCACCCTACCCACCTTTGCCCGCCACCCCTAACCCCCCCTCTCCCCTCATCTACCCTTCTCCCCCTCTCCCCAGAGCACGTGGCAGCGGTGAGGGAGTGGGCGAGCGCGTGCTGACGATGCTATCCGTCATCGAACAGTGTTTTCCCCCGATGGTTATCTCGCGTATGTCGCTAAGGCTAACGTATGTCGCTATGACTAGCGTATGTCGCTAAGTCTAGCGTACATGTCGCTAAGTCTAACGTACATGTCGCTAAGTCGAGCGTATTACATGTCGCTAAGTCTAGCGTACACGTCGCTAAGTCGAGCGTATTACATGTCGCTAAGTCTAGCGTACATGTCGCTGTGGCTAGCGTAGGTCGCTCACGCCACAGTACTCGCTTCGCCAGTCGTTGTGTAATAATGGTCGTGCACTTCTCTGCTTCGTAAAGCGAAAGAAATGGGGGGAAAGGAGGGAAGGGGAGGGAAATTAATGGGTTTTAAATGGGTCAGGTAAAGATCTGCCTTGTGTTGCTGTGGTGTGTTTTATTTTTGGTTTATTTGATGGGTTTAATCGTAATCTTGCGTTCGGTTACCTCCCCTCCAGGCTTGTAGCCAAAGGTCACCAAGACTTATTGACCTCTGTGAGGTCAAGTTACCCGAATCGTATTCAAATAAACTTTTTATTTTTTTTATTTTTTTACATTTTCTGTTGGTCTCTTATTTTTTTTCTTTTTTTGTTACTTATTTGTAAGGCAATTGTGTTTATTTGTTCAGTGTTTACATGTCGAAGGGACGATTCAGAGAACACTAGCGTGAGTCGAGGTTTCTAGAGACCCAGGATAAAAACCGTAGGAGAAGGGCAGCCTCGTTGCTAACCAGAGGTTTTTTTTTTTTTTTGAAGGCTGATAAACGGGTCAGGTTTCTAGCCAGATTTGAGACCTTACGAGGAAAGCCAAGGGTTTCTAACATTAGTTGAGTACCTATGGAACTTTAATGAAGGGAAGTGGTTTCTAACCAAATTAGAGACCTCTCTTTTGGGTTAGGTTTCTACACAGATTTGAGACCTCACGTGAGGAGTCAGGTTTCTATACATACACCCTTTGAAGTAAGTTCCATGTATGCATACACCCTTTGAAGTAAGTCCCATATATACAATACACCCTTTGAAGTCCCATGTATATGTATACAGCCTTTGAAGTCCCATGTATATGTATACAGCCTTTGAAGTACGATAGTGTGGAGCCAAATATCGCTCATGTCAAACTCAGCGAATTAACCAAAAGAAATGTTACCCATTTTTTTTTTTTTTTTTAACCTTTCTCGTTCATGAAACATAATTTAGCCTCATTAAGCACAAGCCAGGAGGGTAATTAGTCGGTATAATGAATTCATTTTTTTTTTGTCTCACCTGATAATTACCTCATTAATCCCCCCCCCCCGCCCCCCACCCCATCCTCTGGATATAAAATCCTGGGGTGCAGTAAGGTCATAAATCTCCCTTCCCCCCCTCCAACCCCCAAACCCCCTTGCCCATGGCCGTGAGATGTGGATTAATTGAGATAAATCCTCTAGAAGGATTTAGTAGGGGGATTTAGTCGGGGGGGAGGGGGAGGGATTTACCCGCTGGGCTGAGTAAGTGGGTTGGTCATGGGGCTTCCATTGGGATTTTACGAGGTGGATTTGTCAGTGGAGATTTTTCATCTTTCACTCTGTGTGTGTGTGTGTGTGTGTGTGTGTGTGTGTGTGTGTGTGCTAACCTTGAGCCATCTTACATGTCTTTACTGGCCTTTGGTTTTGTTTTGTTTCTCTGCATCATTTCCAACACTTCCATTCCTTTCTCTTCTTTCCATCCCTTTCTTCCTCTTCCTTATCCACCTTCCTTACCACCTCCTTCATCCCTCCTCCGTTTTATCCACCGATCATCACTTCTCTTTTCTGCCTCTTGTTCCCCATTCCTCATGCATTACCCTTCCATCTTCACTCTCTCTCTCTCTCTCTCTCTCTCTCTCTCTCTCTCTCTCTCTCTCTCTCTCTCTCTCTCTCTCTCCCTCTCTCTCTCTCTTCTTTTTCTTTTACTTCGGGGTACCACAAGGTTGACTTCTGAGCCCCTGTATTCCTTATTACCTTGCAGGATTGTTTGGCGATTCAAAGATACTAAGAAATGTTAGTGTCAGAGGTCAGAGCCATGACAAATAGACTTCAGTGTAGACACATGAATGCATTTTGGTGATCGGAAACACATCAGAGATGAACGTAAAACATTTGTAAGCCATAATTACCTCTACAAGAAGATAATGACCCTGGAATCATATATGTAGTCAGTAGGGATCTGAAAGTAGAGAAAGAAATGATGCGTGGCTTTATATGTTAAGTGGAAAGTTGCTGTCAAGTTTGACAGCACGAAACTTAAGTTGTCAAATGTACGACGTGATGCCTATCCCTTCTGCATCGCCTCAGACCACACTTGGCATAAACTGTTCGGTTCTGGTCACCCAACGATTTTTTTTCACTGAAAATTTTAGTGCAGAGAAGACCAACAAAACTCATTTCTGTCAGAGAAATAAACCTTTGAGGAGACAGCTTAGAGATCTAAGATGATTTTCTAGTAAAAGAAAAGAGCAGACACTGAGGGGATATGAGGAAAGTTTTCAACAGTTTCACAGCTCGCTACACTTTTCTCCACTTGGCATAGATACAGTGACCAGAAGTGATAGTGTGAAGTTAAGGGTGTTCGATACAAGCGCATGCCAAACCTACATGGGCAGTAGGTTCGTGGCGTTGGAATAAACTGCCCCAGATATTTCCCGAGGCTAAGACTGCCCAAGATGTGTAGACCACGACTGAACATACAC
Source organism: Panulirus ornatus (assembly GCF_036320965.1). Lineage (NCBI taxonomy): Eukaryota > Metazoa > Arthropoda > Malacostraca > Decapoda > Palinuridae > Panulirus > Panulirus ornatus. The sequence continues at coordinate 9,019,698 of NC_092265.1, read as the reverse complement.
TTCGATGATATTAGTGATATGTAAATGAGCGAGTTCAAGAATGACAGATCCTTGAGCACGACGGTACGATCCTTGAGCACGACGATACGACCCTTGAGCACGACGATACGACCCTTGAGCACGACGGTGCGACCCTTGAGCGCGACGGTGCGATCCTTGAGCGCGACGATACGATCCTTGAGCACGACGGTGCGACCCTTGAGCGCGACGGTGCGATCCTTGAGCGCGACGATACGATCCTTGAGCACGACGGTGCGACCCTTGAGCGCGACGGTGCGATCCTTGAGCGCGACGATACGATCCTTGAGCACGACGGTGCGACCCTTGAGCGCGACGGTGCGATCCTTGAGCGCGACGATACGATCCTTGAGCACGACGGTGCGACCCTTGAGCGCGACGGTGCGATCCTTGAGCGCGACGATACGATCCTTGAGCACGACGGCGCGATCCTTGAACACGACGGTACGATCCTTGAGCGCGACGATACGATCCTTGAGCACGACGGTACGATCCTTGAGCGCGACGATACGATCCTTGAGCACGACGGTACGATCCTTGAGCACGACGGTACGATCCTTGAGCGCGACGATACGATCCTTGAGCACGACGGTACGATCCTTGAGCGCGACGATACGATCCTTGAGCACGACGGTGCGACCCTTGAGCGCGACGGTGCGATCCTTGAGCGCGACGATACGATCCTTGAGCACGACGGTACGATCCTTGAGCGCGACGATACGATCCTTGAGCACGACGGTACGATCCTTGAGCACGACGGTACGATCCTTGAGCACGACGGCGCGATCCTTGAACACGACGGTACGACCCTTGACACGACGGTACGATCCTTGAGCGCGACGATACGATCCTTGAGCACGACGGTACGATCCTTGAGCGCGACGATACGATCCTTGAGCACGACGGTACGATCCTTGAGCACGACGATACGACTTGAACACGACGGTACGACCCTTGACACGACGGTACGATCCTTGAGCACGACGATACGACCCTTGAGCACGACGATACGACCCTTGAGCACGACGATACGACCCTTGAGCACGACGGTACGATCCTTGAGCACGACGGTACGATCCTTGAGCACGACGGTGCGACCCTTGAGCGCGACGGTGCGATCCTTGAGCGCGACGATACGATCCTTGAGCACGACGGTACGATCCTTGAGCACGACGATACGACCCTTGAGCACGACGATACGACCCTTGAGCACGACGGTACGATCCTTGAGCACGACGGTACGATCCTTGAGCACGACGATACGACCCTTGAGCACGACGATACGACCCTTGAGCACGACGATACGACCCTTGAGCACGACGGTACGATCCTTGAGCACGACGGTACGATCCTTGAGCACGACGGTACGATCCTTGAGCACGACGGTGCGACCCTTGAGCGCGACGGTGCGATCCTTGAGCGCGACGATACGATCCTTGAGCACGACGGTACGATCCTTGAGCACGACGGTACGATCCTTGAGCACGACGGTGCGACCCTTGAGCGCGACGGTGCGATCCTTGAGCGCGACGATACGATCCTTGAGCACGACGGTACGATCCTTGAGCACGACGGTACGATCCTTGAGCGCGACGATACGATCCTTGAGCACGACGATACGACCCTTGAGCACGACGATACGACCCTTGAGCACGACGGTACGATCCTTGAGCACGACGGTACGATCCTTGAGCGCGACGATACGATCCTTGAGCACGACGGTACGATCCTTGAGCGCGACGATACGATCCTTGAGCACGACGGTACGATCCTTGAGCGCGACGATACGATCCTTGAGCACGACGATACGACCCTTGAGCACGACGGTGCGACCCTTGAGCGCGACGGTGCGATCCTTGAGCGCGACGATACGATCCTTGAGCACGACGGTACGATCCTTGAGCACGACGGTACGATCCTTGAGCGCGACGATACGATCCTTGAGCACGACGGTACGATCCTTGAGCACGACGGTACGATCCTTGAGCACGACGGTACGATCCTTGAGCACGACGGTACGATCCTTGAGCACGACGGTGCGACCCTTGAGCGCGACGGTGCGATCCTTGAGCGCGACGATACGATCCTTGAGCACGACGGTACGATCCTTGAGCGCGACGATACGATCCTTGAGCACGACGGTACGATCCTTGAGCACGACGGTACGATCCTTGAGCACGACGGCGCGATCCTTGAACACGACGGTACGACCCTTGAGCACGACGATACGACCCTTGAGCACGACGATACGACTTGAACACGACGGTACGACCCTTGACACGACGGTACGACCCTTGACACGACGGTACGACCCTTGACACGACGGTACGACCCTTGACACGACGGTACGACCCTTGACACGACGGTACGACCCTTGAGCACGACGATACGACCCTTGAGCACGACGATACGACCCTTGAGCACGACGATACGACCCTTGAGCACGACGGTACGATCCTTGAGCACGACGGCGCGATCCTTGAACACGACGGTACGACCCTTGACACGACGGTACGACCCTTGACACGACGGTACGACCCTTGACACGACGGTACGACCCTTGACACGACGGTACGACCCTTGACACGACGGTACGACCCTTGACACGACGGTACGACCCTTGACACGACGGTACGATCCTTGAGCGCGACGATACGATCCTTGAGCACGACGGTACGATCCTTGAGCACGACGGTACGATCCTTGAGCGCGACGATACGATCCTTGAGCACGACGGCGCGATCCTTGAACACGACGGTACGACCCTTGACACGACGGTACGACCCTTGACACGACGGTACGATCCTTGAGCACGACGGTGCGACCCTTGAGCGCGACGGTGCGATCCTTGAGCGCGACGATACGATCCTTGAGCACGACGATACGACCCTTGAGCACGACGGTACGATCCTTGAGCACGACGGTGCGACCCTTGAGCGCGACGGTGCGATCCTTGAGCGCGACGATACGATCCTTGAGCACGACGGTACGATCCTTGAGCGCGACGATACGATCCTTGAGCACGACGGTACGATCCTTGAGCGCGACGATACGATCCTTGAGCACGACGGCGCGATCCTTGAACACGACGGTACGACCCTTGAGCACGACGATACGACCCTTGAGTACGACGGCGCGATCCTTGAACACGACGGTACGACCCTTGACACGACGGTACGACCCTTGACACGACGGTACGACCCTTGACACGACGGTACGACCCTTGACACGACGGTACGATCCTTGAGCACGACGGTACGATCCTTGAGCACGACGGCGCGATCCTTGAACACGACGGTACGACCCTTGACACGACGGTACGACCCTTGACACGACGGTACGACCCTTGACACGACGGTACGACCCTTGACACGACGGTACGACCCTTGACACGACGGTACGACCCTTGACACGACGGTACGATCCTTGAGCGCGACGATACGATCCTTGAGCACGACGATACGACTTGAACACGACGGTACGATCCTTGAGCACGACGGTGCGACCCTTGAGCGCGACGGTGCGATCCTTGAGCGCGACGATACGATCCTTGAGCACGACGGTACGATCCTTGAGCACGACGGTGCGTCCCTGGAGCACGACGGTGCGTCCCTTGAGCACGACGGTACGATCCTTGAGCGCGACGATACGATCCTTGAGCACGACGGCGCGATCCTTGAACACGACGGTACGACCCTTGACACGACGGTACGACCCTTGAGCACGACTGTACGACCCCTTGAGCGCGACGGTCCGACTTCCCATACGGTGAATATTGCTTGTAATGAGGAAGGGGGGGAGGGGAGAGATGCTAAGGGAAATGGACTAGAATGGCTTGTGGGGGGGAGATGGGAAAGGGGGATGGGGGTTTTGTGGGAGGGGGATGGAAGGGTTGCTGGTTCGTGGGGTTGAGGGAAAGGCTAGAGTGACGAGTCGAAGCCCCGAGTGATACACACATCTTGTATTATAACCCCTACAGTGAATTACCTTGTAATGGTATTATTCTGCCTTAGAAAATGACGGTGGATTTGTTAAGGTAATCTTTGATTGGGTTAACATTGCTAGTGGATTAACTGATCATTTCATGTGAATCGTGTCGTTTCATCGATTACTTTTACGGAACGCGGTATGTTACATTTGCAATTACACTCACAGATCACATTAGATTACATTTGTGATCATATATTGATTGCATTTATGTTACATTTGCGATCACACTCACAGATCACATTAGATTACATTTATGATCATTCATTGATTGCATTTTCGTTGTACATATTATTACGTTTTCAGAATGTGTTAGATTACATATGATTACACATAGATGTGTGATTACATTTATGATCACGCTTATAGAATACATTAGGCAGTATTCAAGATTGCACATAGATTTTAGAGAGTAGATTCATTTTAAGATAACTAATAGATCTTACTGATTAGATTCCATTTACGAATACACTTTTAGAATACATTAGATTACATTAATGGTTATCCATACATGTTAATGATTAGATTACGCTTACGATTACATTTATAGTGATTAGATTACACTTACGATTACATTTATAGTGATTAGATTACGATTACATTTATAGTGATTAGATTACAATTACGATTACATTTATAGTGATTAGATTACACTTATGATTACATTTATATTGATTACACTTACGATTACATTTATAGTGATTAGATTACACTTACGATTACATTTATAGTGATTAGATTACACTTACGATTACATTTATAGTGATTAGATTACACTTACGATTACATTTATAGTGATTAGATTACATTAACGATTACATTCATAGTTGTTGGTGATGGTAATGGATGACACTGTAGTGCTTGCTCATACTATGGGCATCGGTTGTACTAAAGATAAAAAAAATTATCAAAAAAAGATATTACCATGAATTAGTTGTATGATCAGGAATAGTATTATATCATCAGCTGCTCGAAGTTTCTCTGATACCTTTTTCAATTACTTTGGTACTTTTGTGGGTTACGACAGGGTCGATGGAAATCAATAGTGTTTTAATATGGAATAAAATATGTGTGGGGATACATCATTTTTTTTTTCCCCTGAAGGTACAAGATGTTCCAGTGTACTTGATTATTGTCTGTAAAAAAAAGACCTCGTGCCTAATTATAATTAGTTAAAACCTCCTGATTAATTATGATTAGCGAACCTGGCCTTTACACCATTAATCACGGTTAAGGTTCATGTGTTGCAGTGTAAAATTACTCTTTACAGTGTTCATCAGAGATTAACCACATGATAATTCCTCTTAACCTTCATATACATCTTTGTTATTCCCGTAATTATTGCTGGCTTTTATCGATATTCTTCGTACTCATGTTCATCTGCGTATTTCATAATTTTTTTTTTATATTTGTGGTATATTTTGCCCGTATAGATGATATTAATATATTTCTTTCAATTTTTTTTCTACGTTAAGTCTTCTTCATTGGCCTAAGTTTCTTTGTGATATTAAAAAAAGGAAAACTTGGTCTGGTCTTATTTCATCACACACACACACACACACACACACACACACACACACACTCACACACACTCACACTCACACACACTCACACACACACACACATACACACACACACACACACACACATACACACACACATACACACACACTCACACACACTCACACACACACACACATACACACACACACACACACACACACACACTCACACTCACACACACTCACACACACACACACACATACACACACACACACACACACACACACACACACTCACACACACACACACATACACACACACACACACACACACACACACACACACACACACACACACACACTCACTCACTCACTCGCTTACTTACTTACTTACTCACTTACTCACTCACACACACACAGACGCACACACACACACACACACACACACACACACACACACACACACACACACACACACACACACACCATGATTAGAACCATATTATATATAGATAACATATCACATATAAACAACAGACAAACACCTTTTTTCGCCAAACACTCACTCTTATTGTTTACCATTATACGTGTATATATATATATATATATATATATATATATATATATATATATATATATATATATATATATATATATATATATATATTCTTAAGCACTGCGCTGAAAATAAGCACGTGATTCATTTAAGTTTGAGTCAGACGATTGTAGAGGAGAAGTCAGACAAAGAACTGATTACTTAGGATTACATGGCTAATTATAGGATTTTAGGGATTCCCCTATGATGGCTGGTAATTATTTAGCAATTATCGAAACTGTATCAGGTTAGGTTGCCTGGTTGGATATATATAGGTATATATACATACTACATATGGTGTTGGATTCCCCATTGGATATATATATATATATATATATATATATATATATATATATATATATATATATATATATATATATATATACACACATATATATATATATATATATATATATATATATATATATATATATATATATATATATAGGTATATATATACATATTCCATATGGTGTTGGATTCCCCATTCACTAGGTCCGTGGCTCTTTTGTTCTCCTCCTGTTTTATTTTCTCTATTTTTTGTTGAATGTTGTTTTACTTATGTTCTTTGGTGTTTGGAAGAGTCATAGACAGGAAAAAATATGTCATCTGTGAAATCCCCCCTTTTCCTACACACGAGGATTTCTCTCTCTTTTAGATCATATTATTCTCTCTCTCTCTCTCTCTCTCTCTCTCTCTCTCTCTCTCTCTCTCTCTCTCTCTCTCTCTCTCTCTCTCCACTACAGGAATCCTTGCAAATGGCACTTCCTGTTAATTTGTAATGGGAGAAGCGCGGCTAAGCTTTGTGCTAGTTTGAGCCCGACGGTACGACCCCTTGAGCGTGACGGTACGACCCCTTGAGCACGAAGGTACGACCCCTTGAGCGAGACGGTACGACCCCTTGAGCGTGACGGTACGACCCCTTGAGCGCGACGGCACGACCCCTTGAGCGAGACGGTACGACCCCTTGAGCGCGACGGTACGACCCCTTGAGCACGATGGTACGACCCCTTGAGCGCGACGGTACGACCCCTTGAGCGCGACGGTACGACCCTTTGAGCGCGATGGTACGACCCCTTGATCACGATGTCACGACCCTTGGGTGTGACGGCCTGGCCCTCTTCGTCTGACACTCGACAATGGTCGGATTAAGGGCCGGGCCATTGGGCACAAGGGTCGTCCTGTCGTGTTCAAGGGTCGTACTTTCTCGCTTAAGGGTCGTATCTCTGTGCACAAAGGCGTGGATATTTATGCTTAGCTTTGCGTCCCTTAGGCTGTACAGGGTGGATTTTGGGGTGGATGTGGAGGGATTGGGGAGATACGGAGGTAAATCTAGTTGGTGGAAGAGTCATGAGCCGAAGTGGAGGATGTAGGGAGCATACATGGAGAATGTGGAGAGAACTGTGCAGAAACTGGATATAAAGTGGATGTGGATACCACACACACACACACACACACACACACACACACACATACACACAGAAATAAAGTATAATAAGTGTATGTGAATGAATGGATCTATTATTATTATTATTATTATTATTATTATTATTATTATTATTATTATTATTATTGCTATTAACATTGTTATTATCCTAATACTTAATCGCTGTTTCCTGCATCAGCGAGGTAGCGCCAGGAAACAGACGAAATATGGCCTACACACACACACACACACACACACACACACACACACACACACACACACATATATATATATATATATATATATATATATATATATATATATATATATATATATATATATATATATTTATATATAGATATAGATATATAGATATAGAAAAAAGACATGTATATATATAATACCACACGTTGTATAATCCTTTAATGCCTTCACCATTTGAGGATTGATTGTAATTAAGCTAAGAACATAAAACCCACCGGACACAGCCGCCGTGGCCACAGCGCTAGCAAAACCGTGCACGATAACGGTCCGGGTTTTTTTTTTTTCCTTTTTTTTCCCTCCTCCAACGAGTCTGATCCGGAGGAGCACACGGCACGTGAACCACGCCAGGGTGACGTGTATATATATATATATATATATATATATATATATATATATATATATATATATATATATATATATATATATATATATTCCTATGAGTCCACGGGGAAAGTGAAATACAAAAAGTTCCCAAGTGCACTTTCGTGTAATAATCACATCAAATGGCGTCCTAGCTTCGTCTCTTCGATGTATATCAACTGACTGTTATATTTCTCTCTTGTGTCTCCCCTGATGATGTGATTATTACATGAAAGTGCACTTGGGAACTTTTCGTGTTTCATTTTCCCGTGGACTCATAGAAATATCTTGATCACGCGCAAAATTGTGATCCTTTCCAATATATATATATATATATATATATATATATATATATATATATATACTTCAGAGTTAGGTTTAATCTCATGGGCAGTGATGAAATAGAAAATGAGAATGTAAAGAATAAGTAGAAAACGGGTAATAAATATATATGCTACGATTATCATTTACGAAAGGATTTGTCCTTGAGCGAGATCAATGAGAATTACCGTGATAAAGAGGCTGTACGACAAGGGCACAGGTACGTTACTCTTGAGGCTCACGTACGATAGTCATCCAGAGCTGCTTGGGTGTCAAATGTACAATAAACATAACATTAAATGCTCGTTTATTCAATATAAAAGTAACAGAATAACGTCACAAAATCATTTACATGTAAACGTTTTATATGTAAATATTCATACACTTACTGGCGTTCATGAAAAGCAAGAAAACAGGCGCTTTTAAGCGCGAGAGAAAACGGAGAGGAAGAAGAGGGGGGAAAATGGAGAAAGATATCAATTAGACGGAAAACAAACGGACATCAGTTAGCTCGCTTGTGCTGGTGTTTGCCTAATGAATGGAAATTTGGTTAGATAAATAATTGCTGGGCATTTAGAAGGGCCAAGGTCGTTAGGGCCGTCTACGTCAAGTTAGAACCACCAATCGAAAAATCTGAACACATATTATGATAATTCTAAGACCACATACGCTCTCAATATATATATATATATATATATATATATATATATATATATATATATATATATATATATATATATATATATATATATATATATATATACATATATATATCGGAAAGGATCACAATTTTGCGCGTGATCAAGATATTCCTATGAGTCCACGGGGAAAATGAAACACGAAAAGTTCCCAAGTGCACTTTCATGTAATAATCACATCATCAGGGGAGACACAAGAGAGACATATAACAGTCAGTTGATGTACATCGAAGAGACGATATATATCAACTGACTGTTATATTTCTCTCTTGTGTCTCCCCTGATGATGTGATTATTACACGAAAGAGCACTTGGGAACTTTTCGTGTTTTATTTTCCCCGTGGACTCATAGGAATATATATATATATATATATATATATATATATATATATATATATATATATATATATATATATATATATATATATATATATATATTGCCCAGGACGTTAAAAGGTAAAGGAAATCGTACAATACACACTCGTACGTCAACAATGAGATAAATGTACGATGTTCTTCTCGCTCGAGTCGCCATGATATCGAAAGTGGATTTTTACTTCCCCCCCTTGATTTAACACGAATGTTGGGAAACGATCACGGGGGGGACCCCAGGCTGGCAGCCTGCTATCAACGTTTGACGCCCAAATGAACTAAAGCAGTAGGGGCGCCTACAGGGGCACGATAGTAGAGGATTAGCCACCGTCGGGGGATCCCTGCCTCGCTGATGTTATTGTTGTTTAGCATTATCTTTCCGCGCAGGGAGGGGTGAACGTTGCCGAGATGGTCGTTCCCATACCAGTACACTAGCACACCCACCTTCCCTACTATTTCCCCCCCACACCACGACCACACCAACACACGCCCTCTCCCCACTCTCCCACACCCCCACACCAGTAGAATCCCCCTCCTCCACCACCAGAATAGTCTTTCTTCCCACACCACCACACCCACACCGGTACAGTCGTCTCCCACACCCCTCCTACACAACCACAGGACACTGTCTCCCCCCTCTTACCCACAGCACCACGCCACTAGAATAGTCCCCTTCTCCTCCCACACCACAACAGTCCCCCTCCCAACACACCACCACCACAGCAATACAGACCATCCCTCCTCACCAAACACACCACCACCACCACACCAGTACATCGGCCTCCTTCCCTCCTTCCCACCACAGCAACACAGGGCGTCATCACACCTCGCTCCTCCTCACCAGTGCCAGATTGGAGTGTTGGCTGTCAGAGGCTGAATGAGCCATTAGCTTTAATCCCAGCAACAAATAAGAACCGGGATTAAATGCAAGAGTACCGGCTGTTCTGTTTGCATTTTTAAACTGCTACAAACAGCCTCTGATTTGGGCGGCCCCAGCACTTTAGTACCAGCCTATTGATGGATAAGAATATATATATATATATATATATATATATATATATATATATATATATATATATATATATATATATATATATACTATATATATATACTCTCTATGCCTTGTGAGTCCCTTCCATCTTTATGAAACTTCTGCAGCGCTCAGGGAGCCAGCCATGTCCACTGGGCGGGACCATAGGTCATGAAATGCATTGATGTTATAAGTGTATAGGGGGCAAGGGAAAAGGGGGGATTGCGGGGCAAGTGAGGATCATATGGTCGGTGTCTTCATCGTCGGCATGTGTTGAATAGGTGTTTGTAGTAATAAGTATTAGTAGTAATATCCAGAGAGTGGACAGGAAATCTCGACTCTTATTTGTCTGGAGAGTGTGGTTTCATATGTGTGTGTGTGTGTGTGTCACTGGTGGGGTGGTGTTTAAATCTGAGTTTGAGGGGAGGAGGGAGGGTTTGGTCACTGTATCTCGGATCACTTCAGTGTGTATGGGTTTTGTCAGTGTTCCGTTTGCTGCAGATGAAGTGTGTGTGTGTGTGTGTGTGTGTGTGTGTGTGTGTGTGTGTGTGTGTGTGTGTGAGTGTAAGTAGAGGTTAGTGAAGTGTGAGACGGGGGCTATGCTTTTCATTTCTTGTTTAAGGGTTGGTGGATAGTGGCGGAGTGGTTTGGGTGGGATGGTGTAGCGTGCTGTTGCAAAGAACTGAGTGACGATCACGTTGAGGTGGGGTTGTACTGGGAGGATCTCTGTTTCGTTGTGTGAGCGTTGAGTATTTGTGGTTGCCAGGCAGCCTGTGATTGTTCTGGGTGCTCTGTTTTGTGTGGTTTGCAACTTTGTTGATATTTGATTCTGGGAGGGCGGAAGACCAGGCAGGTGAGGGGTAGTTTAGAGTGGAGCGAATAAATTGTTTGTAAAAATGTTGAGAAATATATATATATATATATATATATATATATATATATATATATATATATATATATATATATATATATATATATATATATATATATATGTATATATATATATATATGTCTATATATATATATATATATATATATATATATATATATATATATATATATATATATATATATATATATATATATAAGTCGATAACTGGCTCTGGTTAGACATCGACTGCCTTCTAATTTAGCATAATTTTGTACAGTTTACGATCTTTTCATTTTTATAAAAAGCTAAAAAAAAAAGAAAAACCATCATATTCATAACAAATTAAAAACCTAAAGCACGGGATCTTTCATTATAGGGGACAACGGCATTGCGTTGATAATCCTAGGAATACCAAACAAATTTAGAGGTAATGTCTCATAGCATTGATTGAAACAAGTTCAATTAAAAGATTAAATCCGGCCCCCCGATTGGAAGACTGCGTCTGTCGTACTCGAAATATGTGAAACTAATACTTTTGAAAGCTCTGACTATATATATATATATATATATATATATATATATATATATATATATATATATATATATATATATATATATATATTTTATTTTTCTTTTCCTTTTTTGTGTTTCATGTTTTGGAGTAATATCAACTCCCCTGACTTACACGAATCTTGACACAGAGCAGGGCGATAAATTGTCCTCTCTTTTTTTTTTTCTTTTCTATCTTTGGCCGGAGCGACAACATATATATATTCACCTGAGAATTTTCCCTTTCTTCTTTCGTAACTTAAGATAACTCATGACAAAAGCAACGTGGACCAGTAAACTTGGAAGAGTGAATTCATTTCAGTAAACTTTTTGATGGTATACCTTCAGTGCAGAATAGGGCATACTTAAACTTCAACATTGGATCATACTTCATTAAACCTGCAATACAGAATATAAGTCATTACACTTGGAATACAAAATGTAACTCATTAAACCTGCAGTACAAAATATAACTCATTAAACCTGCAGTACAAAATATAACTCATTAAACCTGCAATACAAAACATAACTCATTAAACCTGCAGTTCAAAATATAACTCATTAAACCTGCAATACAAAATATAACTCATTAAACCTGCAGTACAAAATATAACTCATTAACCTGCAATACAAAATATAACTCATTAAACCTGCAGTACAAAATATAACTCATTAAACCTGCAATACAAAATATAACTCATTAAACCTGCAGTACAAAATATAACTCATTAAACCTGCAGTACAAAATATAACATTAAACCTGCAATACATTACAGAATTTTCCCTTGATACAGTTTACATATTACATATATATATATATATATATATATATATATATATATATATATATATATATATATATATATATACCACGTCTCTCGTCTTGAACGCTGGCTGTCTCCTGCCTGGTCCTGTACCCCCCCCCCCCTCCCTCCAGGTTTCCGTGGCGCCCAACAAACCGTAGTCGGCAATTATCCGGGGGGGGGGGGGGGTTAGTGGGGATGACCCCCCCTTCCCTTCCCTTCCCCGGGATGTCCTCTCCTCCCTCTGCGGACGTCCGGGGACTCTGTTCACTGCCTCCGTCCGGCAGGCCCGGCTGCTGTGTTAGAACTTATCCCTGGTTGCTCTGTTATAACTGACCCTACTAGCTCTCTTCTGACTAAGTACCTCCATCCACCTCTCACCCACGTACATGGCTGCTCTGTTGTCACGAGTCCCCATACTCGGTTGCTGTGTTATAATCTAGTGGCTTCGCGGGTCCCCCATACTCGGTTGCTGTGTTATAATCTAGTGGCTTCGCGGGTCCCCCATACTCGGTTGCTGTGTTATAACCTAGTGGCTTCGCGGGTCCCCCATACTCAGTTGCTGTGTTATAACCTGGTGGCTTCGCGGGTCCCCCATACTCGGTTGCTGTGTTATAACCTGGTGGCTTCGCGGGTCCCCCATACTCGGTGGCTGTGTTATAACCTGGTGGCTTCGCGGGTCCCCCATACTCGGTTGCTGTGTTATAACCTAGTGGCTTCGCGGGTCCCCCATACTCGGTTGCTGTGTTATAACCTGGTGGCTTCGCGGGTCCCCCATACTCAGTTGCTGTGTTATAACCTGGTGGCTTCGCGGGTCCCCCATACTCAGTTGCTGTGTTATAACCTGGTGGCTTCGCGGGTCCCCCATACTCAGTTGCTGTGTTATAACCTGGTGGCTTCGCGGGTCCCCCATACTCGGTTGCTGTGTTATAACCTGGTGGCTTCGCGGGTCCCCCATACTCAGTTGCTGTGTTATAACGTAGTGGCTTCGCGGGTCCCCCATACTCGGTTGCTGTGTTATAACCTGGTGGCTGCTCTGTTGTGACCTCTTCTCGGCCCTGTTGTATCCTCCTGGTTGCTCTGTTGTGACCTCTTCTCGGCCCTGTTGTATCCTCCTGGTTGCTTTGTTGAGAAGAAATGCTAATACCTGACCCATTATCACTGGCTCTGTTGAAAACATCAGTAAGGTTCGCAGGTCTCCTTGCCTTAACACAGCCCAGGTCTTATCTGTCATGAGCTCTTTTGCTTTACCACGACTCTTGTTGCTTTATTACGACCATAGACCTGTTTTATTACGATTTTTGGTTGCTTTATTACGGCCTTTGGCTGCTTTATGACGATTTTGGTTGCTTTATTACGATCTTGGCTGCTTTATTATGATCTTGGCTGCTTTATTACGATCTTGGCTGCTTTATTACGATCTTGGCTGCTTTATTATGATCTTGGCTGCTTTATTATGATCTTGGCTGCTTTATTACGATCTTGGCTGCTTTATTATGATCTTGGTTGCTTTATTACGATCTTGGCTGCTTTATTACGATCTTGGCTGCTTTATTACGGCCTTTGGCTGCTTTATTACGGCCTTTGGCTGCTTTATTACGATCTTGGCTGCTTTATTACGGCCTTTGGCTGCTTTATTACGATCTTGGCTGCTTTATTACGACCATAGCTGCTTTATTACGATTATGGCTGCTTTATTATGATCTTGGCTGCTTTATCACGACCTTTGGCTGCTTTATTACGACTATGGCTGTTTTAATACGAACTTTGGCTGCTTTATTACGACTATGGCTGTTTTAATACGAACTTTGGCTGCTTTATTACGACTATGGCTGTTTTAATACGAACTTTGGCTGCTTTATTACGACTATGGCTGTTTTAATACGAACTTTGGCTGCTTTATTACGACTATGGCTGTTTTAATACGAACTTTGGCTGCTTTATTACGACTATGGCTGTTTTAATACGAACTTTGGCTGCTTTATTACGACTATGGCTGTTTTAATACGAACTTTGGCTGCTTTATCACGATCTTGGCTGCTTTACTGCGACCCTTATGTCTTTATTATGTCCTGGGCTCTTTGATTACGACTCTTTCTATGATCTTTATTACGATCTTGGTTGCTTTGTTACCAGCCTCCTTGCTTTACTACGTCCTCTGCCGATATATTACAACTTTGATGTCTTTATTACAACCCTTGTTGATGTATTACAACCCTGGATTGCTTAAGCATGTCCACGGTTACTTTATTACGACAGTAGCTTCTCCGTAACAACCCTCGAGTTGTACACTTACACCGTCTGCCACAACCCTGATTGGTCAGCCATAACAACCGGCTGGACAAAGTTAGATATAATAATAATGATGAAAAATGAAAAGATTAATATATTGTTGAAAAATTTTGTTTCCCGATTCATCGGTGTCTCAGATTTTGGAAATAATCACGAGTTAATTATGATCAATTTTCCCAAAGTCGGTCAGTAAACTGCATTGATTAATGTGAATCAAATATTATAATCATTTCTATATTGAGGTTGTTTAGCTAGCGAGGAAAATGCGTCTCTCTCTCTCTCTCTCTCTCTCTCTCTCTCTCTCTCTCTCTCTCTCTCTCTCTCTCTCTCTCTCTCTCTCTCTCTCTCTCTCTCTCTCTCTCTCTCTCTCTCTCTCTCTCTCTCTCTCTCTGCGTCTGGCCAGTTCTTGGAATCACGACATAGCTTTGAAAAAAAAAAAAAGAAAAGGATAGAAAAGCTTTACCTGTGCCGTCCCCATAAAGTTAAAAATTACATTTGCATGTTAAAAAAGCTTCGTTATATTGTTAACTCCACCCAGACCAGGGCTTTTGGTTGTTAGTGTTGTACGTGTCGGGTTGTAACGCACATAAATGCCCCTCACTCGTGTTATAGAGTTGTACATGTTATAACATTATGATAACCCTTGCGTCTAGAATTCCCAAGTAAGGCACGCGTGATGGTGATAGGGCCGATGCGAAAGACGTAAGAGATGGTACGCTCTACAGCGTACCACGAAGGTACGCGAGGGGGGGCCATCCATATTGGTACGTGGTACGGTTGGTTAACACTGGTGGTACATGAGAGCCAGTTCAGATGGTACGAGGTACGTGTACCGTCTGTGGTACGCGAGAGAGAGTGTGAAAGCCTTACAGACGATACCAGTTCGACAGGTAACCAAGTGGTACACGGTACATGTTACCTCCACTGGTACCTAAAGGTCATCATCTAGACGGTACATGGTACGTGCACCGCTAGTGGTACGCAAGACGAAATCACCATGCCAGGCGATGCCATAAACCTAAGATTACCTCAAGTTTGAAATTGTCAACCAATTTCAATGCAAGTAAGTCCATTATTAGTTCAAACTTATCTTTATCTGAACACCCATAAGTTAATTATCGACAGTATATATATATATATATATATATATATATATATATATATATATATATATATATATATATATATATATTCACTTCAGTGTGTAAACAAACGGTGCAAGTCTGAATTGCAGTTCCAAGTTTCACCACCATGTGTTGTGTGGCGCTCCCCTTCATCCTCCCGCGCGCGCTTGCAGCCGATTCAGATTTAAGATTTTTCTTTTTCTTTTTCTGTTCGTTCCCAGGAATTATAGAATATCAAGCTTAGAACATAATGCTGAAAAGCATTATTTATGTACATTGATTCGTGATATGGAATATACATTCAAGGATTGGCTCGGATTGTTTGGATATATTACGATATTCATAGGATTAGCATATTTTTTTCTTTTTGTATTTTTCCTTCATTTTCTGGCACTCGTAATAACAGGAAAAGACATGAAAAAAAAAACAAAGTCACGGAAGAATGTATGGATGTATGATGTATGATTGTATAGATGTATAATGAAAAACTGCGCCTGAAAAGTAGTATATCATGTAGGTATTCAGACAAAAAAGAAAAATGAATACCGAGTTGAGTATTGAACTTTTCGTGAATATCTGAAAAGATATTCCATTTTAAGGGAGTTTAAGGTTCTTCCCTGAGTCATTATACGTTAAGGTGAATATCCTTGGCATATTCAGTTTGACTATTTACCAAATATCAGTCTGAGTCTCTGAATATTAAATTTGGGAATATCCGATCACATCCAGAGATCCATCCACCAAATTTCTAGCATATCCATTATCCAGGTCTATCCCAGTGTCAGTTATCCGGGACATTCCGGCCAATTATCCCTCAATATCCATCACATCCACATATTATCCATACCCTGGCTCTTCCACTCGGGCCGGTAAATCATATTATCCATCCAGTTATCCATCGCTAGACGTCACACCCCAATAGGCTAATCCATCACCCTCCATTACAGTCGGATCCTTCTGTCTTATCCACCACGCACGTATCCAATTATCCATAGTTCTGATCATAATCAGGACGATTTGATAGCCAGTCATCCACAATCAGCCAGGATGTTGTGGCCAATTAACCGCGATGATTCATGTTAAAGCCAATTATCCATCGTAACCTATCAGTTATGGCCATTTATCCACCACACTCCCTGACGTCTCAAAGCCAGATATCCATCTTTTCCCTATTCACACTAGAGCCAATTATCCACCCCCAATCCACCATCATCACATTGGAGCTGACTTATCCACTTATCCACTCCCAATCCATCACCACCACATTGGAGCTTACTTATCCACTTATCCACCCCCAATCCACCATCATCACATTGGAGATAATTTATCCACTTATCCACCCCCAATCCACCATCATCACATTGGAGATAATTTATCCACTTATCCACCCCCAATCCATCATCACATTGGAGCTGATTCATCCACCATCTTCTCTCACATTAAGCTAAATCATCCATCATCCATCGCATTGAACCCAGTCATCCGTCGTTACCCATCTCTTCATAAAGCTTAATTATCCGCCATTATCC
Organism: Panulirus ornatus; assembly: GCF_036320965.1. NCBI lineage: Eukaryota > Metazoa > Arthropoda > Malacostraca > Decapoda > Palinuridae > Panulirus > Panulirus ornatus. The sequence continues at coordinate 9,001,957 of NC_092265.1, read as the reverse complement.
ATCACTCTAAGGCCAATCACTCATCCTTACCCATCACGCTGTGGCTAATTATGCATCTCTATCCATCGCCGATTTATCCACCATATCCATCGCCGATTTATCCACCATATCCATCGCCGATTTATCCACTATATCCATCGCCGATTTAGCCACCATATCCATCGCCGATTTATCCACTATATCCATCGCCGATTTATCCACCATATCCATCGCCGATTTATCCACCATATCCATAGCCGATTTAGCCACCATATCCATAGCCGATTTAGCCACCATATCCATAGCCGATTTATCCACCATATCCATCGCCAATTTATCCACCATATCTATTGCCGATTTTATCCACTATATATCCATAGCCGATTCATCCACCATATATCCAGGCCGATTATATCCACCATATATCCAGGCCGATTATATCCACCATATATCCAGGCCGATTATCCAGCCGGGGCCGGGAGCACGGCTTGCAAATGGACGTAGCTACACGCTCAATTAACCGCATTTATGTCCTCATCTGATATTCTCATGCATTTTAATCCAACTAAATTGCTCTAACCGGTACAGACCCGTTGGTTCGGCCTGTGTAGCCTGGGGGGGGAGACGGAGGTAGGAGTCAGAGAGAGAGAGAGAGAGAGAGAGAGAGAGAGAGAGAGAGAGAGAGAGAGAGAGAGAGAGAGAGAATGAGGGGGGGAAAGGGGGAGGAGAGAGGAGGGGGGGAAGAATGATTACATACTTACGAAGAGATTTCGCCAAAAAGGCAAAAGTTGGAGGGGGGGTTGGGGGTGGGGGGTAACGCGTAGCGCCAACCGTGGGAGAATCGGAGAGGGGGACACGTAGGGCTGGGGGGTCGTGTGAATTACTTGTTGTCAAGTGTTTTATGTATGTGTGTGTGGAGAGAGAGAGAGAGAGAGAGAGAGAGAGAGAGAGAATAAAGAGAGCAATAGGGAATGGAAAGAAATGAAGGAAAGAACAGTTGTGAAGCAGGAGGGAAGGAAGAAAATGGAACAGTGTATAAAGGTGAGAGGAGAGAGAGAGAGAGAGAGAGAGAGAGAGAGAGAGAGAGAGTGTGAACCTGATGTTTGGTGAGAGGAGGGGAGAGGGGAGGTGCAAGTTATTTGATACAGTTGGTTAGGGAGAGCAGCAGAGGAGAGCTAAGGGTGCGGCACAGCCAGGGAGGGAGAGGGGAGAGAGAGAGAGAGAGAGAGAGAGAGAGAGAGAGAGAGAGAGAGAGAGAGATGGGGGGAGCGCCATCTACCTACCTATAAGTACTTACGAGGGAACTCTGCCGCGTATTCTGCCGCGAGGGAGGGTTGACGCGTAGCGCTCACCGCTCACGGCATGTCTCGCTCGAGGAACAGCACCGTGGCGTTTTCTTCTGCCTTGGCGTTCATTACTGTGTTCTTCTGGGACTGACTTCGACCACACGGCGAGTTTTCTTTTACACGTCTCTGTCGCTGTTCCGTCCGTCTTGCGCGGGCGGCTCGTGGTTCCTGTGGTCTTGTAGGGTTCGTTCCTCAACATCTTCATGGTCCAGAGGCCCCAGGACACCGTGATGTATTGTGGCGTGTCCTTCCCTTCTATCTTGGCTAGAGAAGCTCAAATTCCTCCTGGCCTCTAAGGATGGTCCATAGATGTTCCTTCATCCGCTTGGTAATTTTTTGCTCACGAAGACAGACTGACAGACAGACAGAGAGACAGACAGAAAGACAGACAGACAGAAGAGCTAGGAAGAGGAGCAGACAGACGTACAGACATACGCTTTTAAGTTTGACCAGATCTTTGCCATGTACGGATAACGTATATGTAGAACATGAAAATGGCAGCTGTTATTTCTGAAGTTGAGTTAAGCGTATTTGGTTACTTGCTGAAGCGTATAGGGTGGAGTACATTATCATTATTATTATTATAATTATTATCAATATTATTATCATTATTATTATTATCATTATCATTTATTGTCATTATCATTATTGTCATTATTATCATTGTTAGCATTATCATTATTGTTATCATTAGTACTGTTATTATCATTGTTGTTATTATTATCATTAATATTTTCATTATCATTATCATTATCATTAGTATTAGTAGTATGAATATATATATATATATATATATATATATATATATATATATATATATATATATATATATATATATATATATATATATATATGTATGTATAATGATCATTAAAGTTCATTATGTACATGTCTGTAACTACATCATGTACGTGTACAGATGTTGCGCCTATTCACAGGTCCTCATTACCGGCTGTGGTCCAGCACTGTGTGAATGCAAGTGGTCGTCAGAGTCTGGCGGGTTCTTCACGAACGAAGGCTGCAGGTTTGCTGATTCGTGCCAAAGGTAAAGTCCAGTTCGTGTTGAATGTTTTCTTATTCGTGTTGAATGTTTTCTCATTCGTGTTGATGTTTTCTCATTCGTGTTCAATGTTTTCTCATTCGTGTTGAACGTTTTCTCAATCGCGTTCAACTTTTGTTCATTCGTGATGGATCTTCGTGTACTCGTGTAGGCTTTTGTTTACTCGTATTCGTTTCATTCGTGTTCGATGTTTCTCAATCGTGCCAGAAGTGTAGCGATTTCCGTATTCATTCGAGTTAGAGACGAACGCGCCAGTGATCCGACGAATTCGTGAATACAGGCCGATGACTTTATACTACCGACCGACGAATTCGTGTTTGGAACTGCCCGAATTCGTGCCAGATGCTGGCGAATTCGTGTCAGAAAGTGACAGATTTCGAGGTTTTGGGAATTGGCGAATTTGGCTTTAGCGAATTCGTGCAAGAGACTCATGCCTGCGGATCGGCGAATTCGTCTTGGAAGCCGGCGAAATCGTGCCCAGAGGCAGACGAATTCGTGCCGTGGGAGAGGCTGGCAGATTCGTGCAGGTCGGGTCAAGTTGTGTAAGGGAGGTTGGCGTATTCGTGCCGGGCGGGTCTGGCAACACTGCGGACGTCGCTCACCTCCGCTAATCCAGCGGACATTAAGATAAACATCCATCATGCAAGCCGCTCGTCTTTTGTCTGGTGAGAGAGAGAGAGAGAGAGAGAGAGAGAGAGAGAGAGAGAGAGAGAGAGAGAGAGAGAGAGAGAGAGAGAATCTGGGTATATAATGTGCACATAAACTTTTTATTTTTTTTTCATACATATTCGTCATTTCCCGCGTTAGCGAGGTGGCGTCAAGAACAGAGGACCGAGCCTTAGAGGGAATATCCTCACTTGGCCCCCTTCTCTGTTCCTTCTCTAGGAGGTATACATATATGCATTTTTGTTCTAATATTGTATGTGTGTGTGTGTGTGTTTGTGTGTGTGTGTGTGTGTGTGTGTGTGTTAAAGATAGATAGATAGATATGGCATTTCCTATGAAAGCTTATTCTTCATGGAGCTTGGCTTGGCTGGGACGAAGCTGAACATGGCCCAGACCAACTCACTCGGCTCTCGTGGTTAAAATGGTAACTGGATTACACCCAGGATTAATTGAGATAAAAGGTAAATGTTCCTGCTTAATCCAGTGAAGGTCTGGTGTCCTGGAAGCACCAGTCGTAAACGAGTTATTTACTCTTTTTTTTTTCGTACATAACGTCCACAACTGGACGCGCATTTGCAGCTCTTTTGTTTCTGTGGGAGGATCCAGTACTCTAGTCCCTCCCGTTCATCTATGTGGAAACCCTTGTCACATGGGTTCTACCTTTATCAAATGGGTTCTAGCCTTATCAAATGGGTTCTGGTGATTGTAAAAAAAAAGTTATTTTGGGGTTTATACTCTATAAAAAAGATGATTTGACATATTATCTTCTGAGGCAATTAATGGTAATTATGACCTTATTTTCTCTCATAGAAATACGTAATGTATTGATGCCAGGCTAGTGGGAACTTAATATGAATTAGGAGAGTCTTCATCTAGTGCCTGACCCACTTCCATTGTAAGACAGAAGCTAATCTCTACTCTAGGCATTTAGGGGTCAGGTGTTGCATTGTGGTGTGTGTGTGTGTGTGTGTGTGTGTGTGTGTGGTAGGTGTGGTTGTAGTGTATGGTGGTGGTAATGGTGGCAGTGGTGTCTTGTTGCGGTGGTGGTAGTGGTTGTGGAGGTGTGCAGCGCTGGTATACATAACCCAGGAACCTTTTTTGACTGTTTATATGTTTTTCTTTCCCCCCATGACAGTCATCATAGTCTTTTGGGGTCAGTGCGTGGGGGGATGGGGGTTTAGCATGGCGTGTTCGTGTGTCGGGCGTGCAGCCACGCTTGCTGACAAAAAGGATTTGTGGACGCACGCATCCCGCGTCCGCCTGTTTGACAACTTCTGTTGGTGGACAGGTACACGTACCCACTGGGGTACACAGTTCAGTTAGGGAGGGCTGGGTATACACACATAACCACTGGGTACAACTTGATGGGAGTCACGTACCCACTGGGTAGAGCTCTGAATGGAAGGGCAGGGACATGTACCCACTAGGAAGAGCTAATCCTGCCTCATTGTAGAGAAGGATGTTTTATACTGATGGCTCCATTTGCAGGAAAAGTCCTCACCGAGGCCAGACCTTAAGTGAAAATAAATAGGCCTTAAAAGGTAGAGAAATAGGGAGAGACACTGAAGATTAATCTACGAGTTTCGGCGGAAGTGAAAAAAAATATTGTATATATCAGGTCGTAGCTGTAGGGAGAAACCTGAGGAGGGAAAAAAGAGTCACACATCAAAACGTCCCAACCAATAGCCACACATGCAGTGGCTTGCCCGAGTACCACGCGGTCGAGCTAGAGACTTTGAGGGGCTTACTGGCAGCCAGTCCTCGGGTGCAGAAACCAGAATGATATACATACGGTGTAGGGAAAGTGAATCAACACTGCGCTGTAGTGCGAGTCATTTTTATTTTTTCATCAGACTGGGAGAGATGATAAGTTAGAAGTGCTATAGACAACTTGTCAATAAGGAGGTAGAGATAGAGCGTCCGTAGATTTGAGAGCAGTCTTTCCTTGTGTGAAGGAATTTGTGATTTCTCTTTTTTTCGATAATCGGGACAGCAAGTCCTTAAAGAGTTTTCAGCATCTGAATAGGACTTACAGTTTTTTAGAAGCAGACTTACCTTTGTGCACTACATAATGTTTCTTTTCCAACAGATGAAGTAAAATTTCAAAGTCTTGGTGAAGTACAGTGTCGAGTCGCTGGCGCGTGGTGAGCTTATCCGGTTAACAGTTGAGGAGAGGAAACCGCTGATAGATCGCAGAAACACCGAAGGTGACAGGAGGAGTCCCAAAGGGGCACCGGAGTAATAGATTAGGAGGACCTTAACCTAGATTAATAAAGCCTTTTGACGCTTTGCGATAACATCATCCGGCAAAATCACTTATTTTCTCTTCGGAATCTTATCTTTGCGACGCGTCGCATCCCGACGCTCCCACTGGGTGAGACCTCTTGTGTTATCTCTCCCACACGTGACAGTCTCCTCAATTATTCATGCTGCCAGACACTGGTCTGGTGTGGTGAGGCAGGCACATAACGAGATCGTAAGATATTCACGAACATCTGTGCTCTGTTCTGTGTCACGAGTGTGTGTGTGTGTGTGTGTGTGTGTCACGCGTGTGTGTGTGTGTCACGTGTGTGTGTGTGTGTGTGTGTGTGTGTGTATGTGTGAGTGTACTCTTATCTGCTTCTTATTACCCGACTGTACGTACGGTCTCTTTTGTGTGCTACTCGTTACGAGTGAGTGGATGTGTTACCCAACCCCCTGCGTGTTATACACGGCTCAGGGACGTGTAGTACCCGATGAGACGGGCTTCCCGCCGTCTCAGGGACGTGTAGTACCCGGTGAGAGCCGGGCTTCCCGGCGTCTCTGGGACGTGTAGTACCCGGTGAGAGCCGGGCTTCCCGCCGTCTCAGGGACGTGTAGTACCCGGTGAGAGCCGGGCTTCCCGGCGTCTCTGGGACGTGTAGTACCCGGTGAGAGCCGGGCTTCCCGCCGTCTCAGGGACGTGTAGTACCCGGTGAGAGCCGGGCTTCCCGCCGTCTCAGGGACGTGTAGTACCCGATGAGAGCCGGGCTTCCCGCCGTCTCTGGGACGTGTAGTACCCAGTGAGACGGGCTTCCCGCCGTCTCTGGGACGTGTAGTACCCAGTGAGACGGGCTTCCCGCCGTCTCAGGGACGTGTAGTACCCGGTGAGAGCCGGGCTTCCCGCCGTCTCAGGGACGTGTAGTACCCGGTGAGAGACGTGCTTCCCGCCGTCTCAGGGACGTGTAGTACCCGGTGAGAGCCGGGTTTCCCGCCGTCTCAGGGACGTGTAGTACCCGGTGAGAGACGTGCTTCCCGCCGTCTCAGGGACGTGTAGTACCCGGTGAGAGCCGGGCTTCCCGCCGTCTCATTACAATGGAGGAAGAAATCTCATAGGAACATTACGATGAAGATTAAGCATGAAATTTAATGGCACGTTTTTTTTCCTCTTTTTTTTTTCTTTTTTGAACTCATTAAGCCTTACATATCTTTCCTACTGCCTCGATTGCCAACGTTTCTCTTTTTTTCTTTTTCTTAATCCTTTTTTTTTTCTCCCTAAATCCCAGTCCGCCTTTTTTTTTTTTTTCTTCTTAGAAGTGAAGGAGGGTAAAAGGCAGAAACGTTCTAATTACACAGCTGCTTTTTACAACCTGTTTAAAGAAACTCCCAGAGGAGAACTCTGGCAGAATTTCAAGATTATTACATTTTTTTTTTTAATATAATTTTTTTATTTCCCTTTCTTTCTTTCTTCTCCCAGGAGAGCCTCGGCCTCACACTCGCGATCAAAAGATTTTGCGATCCATTTTTGTTAGGGGGGCGGGGGGGGAGGGGAGAAGAGGAGGAAGGAGGAGGAGGAGGAGGAAGGAGGAGGAGGAGAAGGAAGGAGGAGGAGAAATGGAAGTAGGAGGTTTTCCCGGGGCGCCACCCCGCCCCCCTCGGAGAATTTCTTACGAATGGCACAGTCTTACCGGCCTGACTCTTGTTATCAGCGTAAATGGGGAGGAAAAGCGGATAATTGGCATTATTACCGCGGAGGGAAAATGGAAAAAATGGTGATAGAGGCCCTGCAGTCGACGGTATAAATCCGCTGTGTTATCGCGCGCCCCGCCCCGCCCCGCCCCGCCCCGCCCCGGCTTCCCACCCACCCCTCCAGCGGGGCCCCGTTTTCCTTTTCTTCGGCTCTGCTCTTTATAGGCTCCTGTGTTGGGCCAGATTAAAAGCTGTTTATCATAATCTTCCAACACGGTGAGGTGCGGGGTGGATGGATGTATTATTCTTTCCTGCAGGGATAATCTCCATGTATATCTTGATTGAGCACTGGAGACCTACGTTAACTACCTACTTACCTAGCATCCTACCTAACCTACCTACCTACCATCCTACCTACCTACTTACCTACCTACCTACCTACCTACCTACCTACTTACCTACCTACCTACCTACCTACTTACCTACTTACCTACCTACCTACCTACCTACCTACCTACCTACTTACCTACCTACCTACCTACCGAGCTACCTACTTACCTACCTACCTACCGAGCTACTTACCTACCTACCTGCGTACCTACCTACCTACCATCCAACCTACCTACCTACCTCCCTACCTACCGACCATCCTACCTACCTACATACATACATACATACGTACCTACCTACCTACCTACCTACCTACCTACCTACCTACCTACCTACCTACCACATCAATCAAGGAGTTTCCGCAAAATAATTCCTCCCTCCCCCTCCTCCTCCTCCCCTCTCATTTCCACCTGACTCTAACGATTTGGATTACGTCCCTCCAACCAGAAGTCTTGGGGAATAACGCGTGCCCTCTCGCCTTCATCAAGAAGGCAAGGAAGAAAGGAAGGAGTCCAGGAAAAGTTAAAGATAATAATATATATTTTTTTTTCATTATCTTTACAGAGTATGGAGACGAAAGATGATAGATATCAGAACTGGGAGGAAACATATGATCGATATTCCAGGTTAAACACGCTCGTGTGTCTGTGTGTTTGTGTGTGTGTGTGTGTGTGTGTGTGTGATACTCTTCCCGTTCATATCGTTTCCCGTGCCAGCGAGGTAGCGTCGGACACAGACGACTGACTGAGCCCGAGAGGATAATACCTCGCACTTGGGCTCCACCCTCCGCTCCTCGTCGTCGTCGCTTGGAAAGCGATCTTATATAAAGGAGGGGGTTGGATGCATTTCCGGGTCTCGCCCCTCGTCCCCTGTCCACCCCACTGGATAGTTTTTTTTTAAAAATGCCGTCACGTCTGTGACGTTCATCATACTCCAGCCCCGCCAGGCGTTTAAATGTCCAGGGCATCGGTACGTCGGTGGGGGGGAGGGTGAAGTTTAAACCCCCCCCAGCTCTTAGTGACGTTTACATACCTCGGCCGCCTGTTTTTGAAATGCCTCACGGCTTCCGTGACACAAGGGTCGACACGTCCGTGGGTTGTTTTAAACGCCAGGCGTCCAAGGCTGACACTCTGGTGTTTAAAAAAGACAATGGGGGGGGGGGTGAGTGAGGAGGAGAAGGGGAGATGGTGGGGGAGGAAGGTGAGGAGAAGGGAAGATGGGTGGGGGAAGGAAGGTAGCTGGAACGAAGTGTACCCAGAATAATTACAAATATATATTACTGATTGTCATTTTTGTTCCTTTTTTTTTTTTAATGGTTAATGTTTGTCAAACAAGAGGTTAGATGGGAAGAGTGTTGTTAGAGAGGGAGTCTCCCACCACAGACGAAGGTGCAGGGCAGTATAGAGTGTCGTGATGGTGGAGGGCAGTATAGAGTGTCGTGATGGTGGAGGGCAGTATAGAGTGACCTGATGGTGGAGGGCAGTATAGAGTGTCGTGATGGTGGAGGGCAGTATAGAGTGTCGTGATGGTGGAGGGCAGTATAGAGTGACCTGATGGTGGAGGGCAGTATAGAGTGACCTGATGGTGGAGGGCAGTATAGAGTGTCCTGATGGTGGAGGGCAGTATAGAGTGACCTGATGGTGGAGGGCAGTATAGAGTGTCCTGATGGTGAAGGGAATATCTCCCCATGCATCATCACTATCCCATATCTCCCCATGCATCATCACTATCCCATATCTCCCCATGCATCATCACTATCCCATATCTCCCCATGCATCATCACTATCCCATATCTCCCCATGCATCATCACTATCCCATATCTCCCCATGCATCATCACTATCCCATATCTCCCCATGCATCATCACTATCCCATATCTCCCCATGCATCATCACTATCCCATATCTCCCCATGCATCATCACTATCCCATATCTCCCCATGCATCATCACTATCCCATATCTCCCCATGCATCATCACTATCCCATATCTCCCCATGCATCATCACTATCCCATATCTCCCCATGCATCATCACTATCCCATATCTCCCCATGCATCATCACTATCCCATATCTCCCCATGCATCATCATTATCCCATATCTCCCCATGCATCATCACTATCCCATATCTCCCCATGCATCATCACTATCCCATATCTCCCCATGCATCATCACTATCCCATATCTCCCCATGCATCATCACTATCCCATATCTCCCCATGCATCATCACTATCCCATATCTCCCCATGCATCATCACTATCCCATATCTCCCCATGCATCATCACTATCCCATATCTCCCCATGCATCATCACTATCCCATATCTCCCCATGCATCATCACTATCCCATATCTCCCCATGCATCATCACTATCCCATATCTCCCCATGCATCATCACTATCCCATATCTCCCCATGCATCATCACTATCCCATATCTCCCCATGCATCATCACTATCCCATATCTCCCCATGCATCATCACTATCCCATATCTCCCCATGCATCATCACTATCCCATATCTCCCCATGCATCATCACTATCCCATATCTCCCCATGCATCATCACTATCCCATATCTCCCCATGCATCATCACTATCCCATATCTCCCCATGCATCATCACTATCCCATATCTCCCCATGCATCATCACTATCCCATATCTCCCCATGCATCATCACTATCCCATATCTCCCCATGCATCATCACTATCCCATATCTCCCCATGCATCATCACTATCCCATATCTCCCCATGCATCATCACTATCCCATATCTCCCCATGCATCATCACTATCCCATATCTCCCCATGCATCATCACTATCCCATATCTCCCCATGCATCATCACTATCCCATATCTCCCCATGCATCATCATTATCCCATATCTCCCCATGCATCATCACTATCCCATATCTCCCCATGCATCATCACTATCCCATATCTCCCCATGCATCATCACTATCCCATATCTCCCCATGCATCATCACTATCCCATATCTCCCCATGCATCATCACTATCCCATATCTCCCCATGCATCATCACTATCCCATATCTCCCCATGCATCATCACTATCCCATATCTCCCCATGCATCATCATTATCCCATATCTCCCCATGCATCATCACTATCCCATATCTCCCCATGCATCATCACTATCCCATATCTCCCCATGCATCATCACTATCCCATATCTCCCCATGCATCATCACTATCCCATATCTCCCCATGCATCATCACTATCCCATATCTCCCCATGCATCATCACTATCCCATATCTCCCCATGCATCATCACTATCCCATATCTCCCCATGCATCATCACTATCCCATATCTCCCCATGCATCATCACTATCCCATATCTCCCCATGCATCATCACTATCCCATATCTCCCCATGCATCATCACTATCCCATATCTCCCCATGCATCATCACTATCCCATATCTCCCCATGCATCATCACTATCCCATATCTCCCCATGCATCATCACTATCCCATATCTCCCCATGCATCATCACTATCCCATATCTCCCCATGCATCATCACTATCCCATATCTCCCCATGCATCATCACTATCCCATATCTCCCCATGCATCATCACTATCCCATATCTCCCCATGCATCATCACTATCCCATATCTCCCCATGCATCATCACTATCCCATATCTCCCCATGCATCATCACTATCCCATATCTCCCCATGCATCATCACTATCCCATATCTCCCCATGCATCATCACTATCCCATATCTCCCCATGCATCATCACTATCCCATATCTCCCCATGCATCATCACTATCCCATATCTCCCCATGCATCATCACTATCCCATATCTCCCCATGCATCATCACTATCCCATATCTCCCCATGCATCATCACTATCCCATATCTCCCCATGCATCATCACTATCCCATATCTCCCCATGCATCATCACTATCCCATATCTCCCCA
>NC_092265.1:8983133-8988133 GCF_036320965.1 Panulirus ornatus | reverse complement strand
GGATTTCGATAAGTAATAAGTGTAAATTGGAAAGATATTATTGCACAGAGGCCGGACGGCAGGAGGGGAGGGCAGAGAGAGAGAGAGAGAGAGAGAGAGAGAGAGAGAGAGAGAGAGAGAGAGAGAGAATGGTCAGGGGAATGTGAGATTCTCATGGTACTGGCCTGGTAGATGAGGGAGCGTGATATTAGAGCCTCATGATACGTATGAGACTCATATATCAGTATGTATGTATGTATGAGACTCGTATGTATGTATGTATGTATTTATGTGTGTATTTATGTATGTATGTATGTATGGGTGAGCGTGTGTGCGAATAGTATTTCCACCATTTATCTACCACGTTATCTCTCATTTTCTTCTCTTGTCGTCAGTTAATAAGTATTTTACGTATATATATATATTTTTTTCAGTTTTTGCGTATACATCAATCTCAATGCTTTCTTTAGTATGTCTCACGGATATAGTGTTTTATTCCCTTATCCCCATATGTCTTCACTAGTCCCCATATGTCCCCATGTGTCTTCGCTATTCCCCATTTATCCTGAACCTTCACCACATCCCGTATCTCCCCATACAGCATCACCATATCCCAAATCTCCCCATGCATCATCACTATCCCATATCTCCCCATGCATCATCACTATCCCATATCTCCCCATGCATCATCACTATCCCATATCTCCCCATGCATCATCACTATCCCATATCTCCCCATGCATCATCACTATCCCATATCTCCCCATGCATCATCACTATCCCATATCTCCCCATGCATCATCACTATCCCATATCTCCCCATGCATCATCATTATCCCATATCTCCTCATGCATCATCACTATCCCATATCTCCCCATGCATCATCACTATCCCATATCTCCCCATGCAGTTTCACTACTCCCCACCTTTGTCTATATTTCTCCCCCTCTTCCCTGTAGTTGCGTTCTTCGATCTTTGCGTTATTCCCCCATTTCATTCATTTACAGTAACTCTCATATATTTTTTTTTCTACCTCCAATTTCTATTACATTCACAGTATCCGCCCCGCTCCCCCCGTACCATCTGTTTCCTTCCCCACAACCGCCCCACCCCAAACGTGCCGGCTTTCTTTCGGAGGTTTGCACGGTATTTAAACCGGGCGCCCAGGGGCATTTAAACGTCTCGAGCGCCTAAGGTTAGACATCCGAGACCTGCCGCGCGGCCGGGGCATTTAAACGCCTTGAGCGGTGAGTTTTAAATAGCCCAGACGCGCTCCCCTCGCCAGAGGTATTTAATGGCCTCGGACGCCGGAGTTTAAATACCACAGGCGCGCCGGCGCCCTTAGGGATTTAAACGTCTCGCGCGCCGGAGTTTAAACGTTCCCCGACACGCCGGCCGGGGCCCGGGGTATTTAAACGTCTCGCGCGCCGGAGTTTAAACGTTCCCGACACGCCGGCCGGCGTCCGGGGTATTTAAACGCCCCGAGGCGCTGGATTTTGAAAATGTCACGGATGTACCCATTGCCCATCTCCTCACGGCAGATGAGAGGGATAAAACGGAAGATGCCTAGAGATGAGGGAAGAGGAAATACACGATGTGTCCTCTCTCTCTCTCTCTCTCTCTCTCTCTCTCTCTCTCTCTCTCTCTCTCTCTCTCTCTCTCTCTCTCTCTCTCTCACACACACACACACGTCCTGCCCTGACCCAGCTAACAGACCGAAGCGCAGCTGAGGCTGTCGGTTGGGGTCGTGGGGGGTGGAAAGGCGAAACTCCAATTGATGGTCACTCAAACGACACACACACACACACACACACACACACACACACACACACAATCCGGACGGCGAAGTCAGGTCTTGGGCTGTGATTACGTGTGACCCGAGACTGTCAGGTCAAGATTTACGGATGACCTGAGACGGGTGCGACTCACGTGAGGTCAAAGAGAGGATTAACAAGAATATTTTCGCATGATTTTTTTTTTTTTTTTTTTCCCAGTGATCTGACACCCTAGTGTTCCTCGTTAGGTCGAATGAGGTCACGCAGACAACAAAACGCTTCAGTCCCGCCTGCTCAAGTCCGCGTTGTTAGTCACAGAAAATGGTAAATCATAGAAGAAGAGATGTGTGATCTTGATATCCATACGGGGTCAAGAGAAAACGGGATGACTGGGTCACCTTAGGTCACTTCCAGTCAGTTTTAACACACAGTGCATAAAAAGGACTGTTCGTATATAGGAATTAAAGGGGAAAGTATAATGTATCCGAATTATGTACCAGACGCTACATAACATCTACAGGGATATCTTATTCGTGGGTTAAGACCTGTGGTTTTTGGGGGTTGTGGTGATGTGTGGGTCACAACGCGTCCGCCTCTTAGCACTGATTTGACACCAGACGTACAAGACCCCAAGATGGATTACAGCCATATCAGCAAAGGTCTTGATACCAGGCAGTGTTCGTGCCTGTTGGTTTTCTCAGCCAGGGAGCAACAGTGTGTGTGTGTGTGTGTGTGTGTGTGTGTGTGTGTTTGTGTGTGTGTGTGTGTGTCTTCCTCGTGTTCATTCTTCGCTTTATGTTGTATATGTTTCACTTTTGTCTGTCTTTCGCCTGCATTTCATGGCCTTATGTTTCTCCTCTCTTATTTTGCATCAAGACGAAGAATCAACGAACATTCTGCTTCTTGTGGAATGTTTAACTCTCTCTCTCTCTCTCTCTCTCTCTCTCTCTCTCTCTCTCTCTCTCTCTCTCTCTCTCTCTCTCTCTCTCTCTCTCTCAACACCTCCATCCCTTTTTTTTCTCACCCTCACTCTCATTTCCCTACCTCCACACTCTCCTCCTCATCCCGTTTTTTTTAATCCCCTCTAACCTTCAGTCACCTTCCTATCCCACCCCAACCCCACTCTCACCCACCCCCCCATTTCACTCTCCCCTCTCTCTCTCTCACCTGCCTAACCATCACCAAGTGAACACCACAATCCACCAGCAAAATAACCTGGCGGGCCACTTTCCTTGATTGGTCCAGGCAGCAGCAGCAGCAGCATTGTGGCAGCAGCAGAAGCAACAGCATTAGTATGGCAGCAGCAGCAGCATTAGTGTTGTAGTAGCAATATCAATGTTGTAGCAGCAATAGTGTTGTAGCAGCAGCCGCATTGGTGTTGTAGTAGCAATATCAGTGTTGTAGCAGCAGCAGCAATATTGTCGTAGTAGCAATATCAATGTTGTAGCAGCAGTAGCATTACTCTTGTAGCAGCAATAGTGTTGTAGCAGCAGCAGCAATATTGTCGTAGTAGCAATATCAATGTTGTAGCAGCAGCAGCATTGGTGTTGTAGTAGCAATATCAATGTTGTAGCAGCAGTAGCATTAGTCTTGTAGCAGCAATAGTGTTGTAGCAGCAGTAGCATTAGTGTTGTAGCAGCATTAGTGTTGTAGCAGCAGCAGCAACATGAGTGTTGTAACATCACCACCTCCACCGGGAGTAGCAGCATCAGGTATAATGTTGTACCTCCCCCCTCACCAATATGCCTCACCCTACAGCTTCCATGATCCTGGAGGTGAGCACACCCACACGCTCCTCACAAACCCCTTCCTACTCCTCCTCCTCCTTCTCCTCTTCCTTCTCCTCCTCCTCCTCCTCCTCCTCCTCCTCCTCCTCCTTCTCCTCCTCCTCCTCCTCCTCCTCCTCCTCCTCCTCCTCCTCCTCCTCCTCCTCCTCCTCCTCCAACCATGTTTCTCGAGTGGCGGCTGCAGCC
The DNA here is from genome assembly GCF_036320965.1 of Panulirus ornatus. Lineage (NCBI taxonomy): Eukaryota > Metazoa > Arthropoda > Malacostraca > Decapoda > Palinuridae > Panulirus > Panulirus ornatus. The sequence goes on along the minus strand of NC_092265.1, from coordinate 8,984,405 downwards.
AGTAGTCTGCATAGGGGACAAGTTTGTTCTCCCCTGAACTTCTGTTATACCCGGTGTGCTGTGTGCTATGTGTGTGTGTGTGTGTGTGTGTGTGTGTGTGTCTGTGTGTCTGTGTGTAACTCGTGGTCATTGCCCAGGATAAAGATTATATACGTATACTTTTTTCTATGTCTCCTTTTGGTACGTAATGACACAGAAAATTACTTCTGGTTTTACTCTGATGGTCAGTAAGATATAAGGCTTTGTTGTTGTTTTTGTTGTGTGTGTGTGTGTGTGTGTGTGTGTGTGTGTGTGTGTGTGTGTGTGTGTGTGTTTACAAGTAAGCTTTTCTTTGTGTACCTCTCGCCTCACAACCGTCTCTCATTTATACGTAAAAACTCAGCAATCTTATGTATAAACTCTCAGCAGTCTATTTATATACATATTGATGTACATACTCAACAGTTTATATATATGTTTACCAAATGGCGTCCTAGCTTCGTCTCTTCGATGTATATCAACTGACTGTTATATTTCTCTCTTGTGTCTCCCCTGATGATGTGATTATTACATGAAAGTGCACTTGGGAACTTTTCGTGTTTCATTTTTTTTTTTTTTTTTTTTTCCCCAAAAGAAGGAACAGAGGGGGCCAGGTGAGGATATTCCAAAAAAGGCCCAGTCCTCTGTTCTTAACGCTACCTCGCTAACGCGGGAAATGGCGAATAGTTTAAAAGAAAGAAAAGAAATATATATATATATATATAAGAAATTAGATGATACTCTTACCGTTTTGTGTGTCTTTGAAGGTTTTAAAATGGTGCTCCGTGTCACCCTTTGTGGTCCTCGGCGCGTAGTGTTGCCCCCAGAGGAAGTGGTCAGTGGCCTTGCCGTGTGTACACACACACGATTCGTCGACCGACTGACGTACGACGTGCTCACGATCCATATCAAGGAAGATCATTCCTATAAGACTTTTATGTACGTGCGAGTGACGAAAAGGAAATATAGAGACTGGTAGTTAGAGAGACTGGTAGTTTGGGCGATTGTTGGACGATGCTGGGAAGAAAACGGCTCGTTTTGGCCACCCGGACACACCCCTCTCACCATGTAGTTTTGCTCCTGCCTTGTAGACCTCAGCCCCTCGCACTCCACCGCCTCTCCTGGTAACTCGTGGGTCCTCAAGTCTCCCAGCAACCCCGGGTCTCTTTCTGTCGTGTTTTCTCGTAGGACTTAATAGACCCCCTTCCCCCCCGGCTCGTAGGACTTAAAAGACCCCCCCCTTTCCCCCCGGCT
>NC_092265.1:8908133-8978133 GCF_036320965.1 Panulirus ornatus | reverse complement strand
GAGCTAATTATCTGGGAATAGAATGCAATTAAAGACTCGAAACCTCATTTAACTTCCTCAAGTCGGACAAGGTGACGAATGACCGGAATATTTATAAAGGCATTCGTGCACGAATCGCGTGGCGAGTTTCGTAGGTTTTTTCCTCCGTGTTTTAGTAAGAAACTATGAATATATATATATATATATATATATATATATATATATATATATATATATATATATATATATATATATATATAAAGATTGATACGTTTTTGAGGCATTAGAAAATGTTGATTATGTGTTCTAATAAGCATTGAGTTAACATCCAGTGTGTATACACACACACACACACACACACATATATATATATATATATATATATATATATATATATATATATATATATATATATATATATATATATATATATAAGATTTATCCTATGAAAGCTCTTCTTGTATCTACACACAACATATTGTACAATTAGCACATAATTTCCCCCTCCATCTCTCCCCTTGATCAGGCTACACAAAAACACCCTTAACAAAAAAAATTGCGACCCACCTCGCAAAAAAAAAGAGACAAAAACACGGCCGTACACAACTGGCCACACAAAAGCCTCCCAACCCAACCATCTTTGACAGGTAAACTGCCACAGTCCCTCGACCGGACTGAATCCACTTCCCTTACTCTGTTGGTTTCCTGTTTTCTATGTATTCATAATCATTCGAGAACGGGAACCATACACGGTCCAGCCACAAAACAGCGACAAAATAAATAAATAAATAAATCGATAAATGAATAAATTAGGACTGAACAAAAACATTTAGTCGTCATAAACACAATCTGAAAGGGGGTGGGGGAGAACGAACTCGTGTTTGTTTGTTTTTTGTTTGTTTGTTTTGTTTGCTTCTCTCAAGAGTGATGTGATTGGTGGAGAGTATGGTGCTCTGGGAGCTGATTGGTGGAGGTTGAAACGCTTCCAAGCAAAACGCCCATTGGTGGAGGAGGACGATGCGAAGCCAAGCTATGATTGGTTGTCGGTAAAGTGTTGTCAAGCGACCATTGGCGGAGGATCTTGCGAAGCCAAGCGATGATTGGTTGTCGGTAAAACTTTCTCCAAGCGATAAGTGGCAGCGAAACGCTCATTGATGATTTGGGAGACGGCGCTCAATGAATAATGACGGTGAAGAACATAAATTCTCCAATTGATGGATTGATGACTTTCATCAGTTCACAATATGATTTAATTCTTAAAAAGAATTTAAAGTTATAGATTTTTATATCAAAAAGATTTAAAATTGTAGATTTAAATGACAAAAAAATTTAAAATTGTAGATTTTAATGACAAAAAAAATTAAAATTGTAGATTTGAATGACAAAAAAATTTTAAATTGTGGATTTGAATGACAAAAAAAATTTAAAATTGTAGATTTTAATGACAAAAAATTCTAAAATTCTAGATTTTAATAACTCAAAGATTTCTACGATTGTTCCAGTTCGACGTTTTAGTCATTTTCTCGAAAAATCAAATCGATATGTTTCATTTTTTTTAGTCACTCTGGCGAAGAATTTTTATTTTGAATTGTTTTGAGAGGTAGACAGCCATGCGAGCTGTGTAGGCGTGTGAATTACATCAAGACAGAGGACCAACTACACAGAAACGAGAGAGGATGTTAACGTTCATTGGAAAATATTAAAAATTAAATATTAAATATTAAAAATCGGCTTGATAGAAAAGTTACTTTTTTTTCTGGTGGTTAACCCTGCTGTAAGCTGGGCTAGTTCATCCCTAATAGAGAACAGAGCTGGCTGGACTCTATGCCACGTCTCGCGCTCTGTACTTGGACTCCTTGCCACGTCTCCCGCTCTGTACATGGACTCTGTGCCACCTCTCACGCTCGATACATAGACTGTATGCCACCTCTCACGCTCTGTACATGGATTCTATGCCACGTCTCGCGCTCTATACATGGACTCTATGCCACGTCTCGCGCTCTGTACATGGACTCTATGCCACGTCTCGCGCTCTGTACATGGACTCTATGCCACGTCTCGCGCTCTATACATAGACTCTATGCCACGTTCCACGCTCTGTACATAGACTCTATGCCGATAATTCTCTTAAAAAAACAGAGAGAGAGAGAGAGAGAGAGAGAGAGAGAGAGAGAGAGAGAGAGAGAGAGAGAGAGAGAACCATTAATTAACACCTGACTGCCTCATATCATCCGCTAATTATAACTTTGCTCCCGTGTCTTAATCTCCACACACACTATACACCTCCCGTCACCCTCAATACACACCACATCATAACCGGCCGGAGATATAGCCGGCCACCTCCAGTATCCGAACCTGGTCTTACCCGCACCTCCTGCCACACACACACACACGGTGGAGGAGGGAGCGACCGCTTAAGGTATAATCCGTCGCCTCATTACCCGTGTCACTCTGGCTGTAGCGAGTCCTCACACCGCCACCATCAGCCCGACGGCATCCCTCAGGGTGAGGCACCTCTCCTCACCTTCTCCCACTCCCGGATTCGTAGGTTTCACCTCAGTACACACGATAGCTGCGGTGGTAGGGGTAAAACCCTCACCACCTAAGCTAAAGCGATTTAGCTTTCCTTGTTTTCCCTTTAGCTTACAGGATACGATTATATATATATATATACATATATATGCCAGGGTTTGAATCATGATTTACACTAACCAGCACACCAAGCGGACTTACATAATGCATTATACATTAATTGCTTTTTTCATGGCCTGGCATTATTCTAAACCTGTTACTCGCTCCTCATTTAAAATAAGGTTACGGATACGGTGGTGGTATCGTACGGTTGGCAGTGCGGTTGGTTGCCGTTAAGCGGGCGCAGGCTCGGCGCCTCGTCCCACTAGAGTGGATGAAACTCTCGTACGGCTCTGTGTATCTGGGTAGGGTGGATGCATCTGGTGCTGACGGGTCTCGTTCTGACACAAACCATGTTCAAGCAATGTGAAAGGAAAAGTACAGAGTTCACGATCAACGCAGAAACATTTCCTGTACGTGACTGAAGTTGCCTTCATCATTTTGGTCTCTCTCTCTCTCTCTCTCTCTCTCTCTCTCTCTCTCTCTCTCTCTCTCTCTCTCTCTCTCTCTCTCTCGATCAACGCAGAAACATTTCCTGTATGTGACTGAAGTTGCCTTCATCATTTAGCCTCTCTCTCTCTCTCTCTCTCTCTCTCTCTCTCTCTCTCTCTCTCTCTCTCTCTCTCTCTCTCTCTCTCTCTCTCGATCAACGCAGAAACATTTCCTGTATGTGACTGAAGTTGCCTTCATCATTTTGGTCTCTCTCTCTCTCTCTCTCTCTCTCTCTCTCTCTCTCTCTCTCTCTCTCTCTCTCTCTCTTCAAACGCCCGGACGAACCACATCGCAAATCACGAAAACCCCAGCTGGCGACCAACAACTGTGCTCTTAAGAGGTCAGCACTTCCTTGCCTCCTGCTGTAGTAACACGGTAGTAACCATGTCCATAGTACCCACCCACTTGACCCCCTCAACATGTACTATGGCTTCACCGCGAGAGGTGAGGTCCAGTTAACCTCAAAAAAAAAAAAGATCAACGAACGAATTTAACAAAATAACAAAAGACTGTTAAAGGATTTAGGTGCCTGGAAGGATGGCAGGAATCGTCTCTCTCTCTCTCTCGTGTTATAAGGATTTTGCGAGGATCCCTTACGTGGTGGGGACAGTTAGTGTCTGGAGGAGGGACGAGTATCACCTGAGCCACTTAGGCGGGGGTGACATCCACTCCTGGGTGAGGGAAGGTGATGAGGCTCGATGGTAACGACCCAACCACCTCTTTACTGGTTGTTACGACGGGTGGAGGGGAAGGGGGAGAGAGGGGAGGGAAGAAGGAGAAGGAGTAGGTAAAGTGGAGTGGAGGGAAGGGGATGATAAGGAAGATGGAAAGACAAGAATGGGAGGTGAGAAGAGAGGAGGAGGGGAGAGAGAGAGAGAGGAAGAGGAGGGATTTGAGGAAATGGGGAGGGTAAGTTAATGCCAGCTAGACGCCCGCGCCCTCCCAGGTCTCCATGACCTTGTTGGTTATGAAGAAACTACCTCGTTGTCTTCAGTTGGTCCCGGCTGTACTGACCGTGCGTTTCAGCAGTTCCTCCCTCACGCTTCAGTTTCATCTCCAGAGGTCAAGTTTCGTATCCCTTTGCGGTCCGAGTTCCAGTACCGGATCTCTCGTTTCGATCAGCAGTTTCGGGTTGGAACGCCCCCACCAGTTTCACTTTCTTAGTTCCAGGTGGTGTTGGCCAGTGATGGTGACAGCAGTGTTAGGTGCACTCCGTAGCTGAAGCTGAGTGTGAGGTGGAAGGTGTAGAAGATAGTGTGTGGTGGAAGGTGTGGAAGATAGGGTGTGGTGGAAGGTGTGGAAGATAGAGCGAAGGATGTTATAAGGCATAGAATTGGTGGACGCGTATCGAGAAGGCTTTCGCTTTGGAGTGTGTTGGGTGAAAATTACTTCAGTCCCACTTGAAATAGACTCCATAGGCCTTAAAAAAATAAATATATATATATATATATATATATATATATATATATATATATATATATATATATATATATATATATATATATATATATATATAGACTCGCTCCTCCCATTGTTCAGTCAATAGTCCACTGTCGATAGATTGAATCAATGTCCGTAGGCTTAAAAAAAATGAAAAAGAAATTAGACCTTGGCTCCTCCCATTGTTTCCCAGTCGACAAGTCCTATGTTACTCGACCCCCTTCGTGAATGTATGTGTAGCGCTTTGAAGTAACGTGTCAGAGAACGACACTTGAGAGAGAGAGAGAGAGAGAGAGAGAGAGTTTTCATTCATATTCTTCCTGGAAAACTTCAAGGGGAATATCTCTCTCTCTCTCTCTCTCTCTCTCTCTCTCTCTCTCTCTCTCTCTCTCTCTCTCTGTCATGCGTTTCGGCCAAACTCCTCCGAAGCACTGGCTAAATCAAACACCCACACCTCTTCTTTCTTCATTTTCCTTTTCCCTCCCCTTCCTCTCTCTCTCTCTCTCTCTCTCTCTCTCTCTCTCTCTCTCTCTCTCTCTCTCTCTCTCTCTCTCTCTCTCTCTCTCCCCCCTCCCTCATGTAGCGACACCAAGGTACACACACTCAAGCAGGGGAACACTCGCTTTGGACTGTAATATTAATGACGCCTCTCTTTTTTTTTTCTCTCTATCTTTATTATCATCATCAGCACACATCAACCTTGGGTTAGCCAGGGGGTCACGCTGCCCCCACCCACCTCACCTCACTGATAACCGACACATATTAGCCAACGCCCACAGCCACATTGCTTGCCCCGGGTGGGGGCGCCGCCGCCCCCTCACCCACCACTCACGCCCCGGCGACGCCAATGAAAGCGAGTCGCGTCCGGCTAATGTATTACGCAATGCGTAAACTATCAAACGTCGCCACACAAAAACGCCGTTGCAAACATGCATCTCCATCCCCTCCCCCTGCGCGTACTCGTTTCGTATCCCCTTTCACGGAGATTTCATGAAAGCAGGGAGCAGTTTTCAAAAAGATAAGCTCAGATTTACAGCACTTGTCAATAAATATAGGAAAAAAAAACGACAAAATAAACTGTTTTATCTAAATATGTACTACATGAGCCTGTCTGTCTCGCGCGCGCGCACACACACACACACACACACACGCACAGCTTGGCTGAAAGTCTTTCATGTTGCAAAGGATAAATCGACAGTAGTGCCAAGAGAGTGAGTTTCTTTTATTTTTTTTTTAAGCGTTTTGCCCAAAGTTATCGAGATACGCTTTCGTTTCGATGAAAGGAGCCTCGCCGAGTCCTGTAGGTATACGCGTAAATGGTATCAAATATGCTAACATAGATATGGCCTTGGTTGGGGGGAAAAACATACAGATTAAAAGAAAGGCAAACACGAAATTCGCACGTGTCTAAATATCAACACACTCGCTCACTCACTCACTCACTCACTGATTCACTTACTCACTCACTCACTGATTCACTTACTCACTCACTGATTAACTTATTCACTCACTCACTGATTCACTTACTCACTCACTGATTCACTCACTCACTGATTCACTCACTCACTCACTCACGCACACACACACACACACACACACACACACACACACACACACACACACACTCACTCTCACACACCAATCACTTATTAACCCTCTACTTCCGTATGCTGTTCAAAGCCCAGAAATGTCAAAGGATTAGAGAGAAAAAAATAAGCGGTCACACCCTATTTATGGACGTGTACTCGGTGCTAGGCCTACGGGCCTGGAGCAGAGCGTCTGGGTATATAAATCCTTTTGTATGGAGTAATTAGTGAGGTCCGTAGCGCAGCAATTAGGGAAGGTGGTTGGGAGGGGGGTGGAGGACATGTGGAGAATGGTTCTAACACGTTAGTTATAGGGAAATCTTAATGTATACCACCCCCCCTTATCAGAGAGAGAGATTGAAAATGGGACGACGAAGAGGAGGGGGTGAGGGTGGAGAGAAAAAAAATGGGATGAGGTTGAATAGAAAGGAGAAGCGACCATTTTATTGACCAATTTATCAACTGAGTTTTTATCCTTATGTTGAGTCTGTTTGTTGGGATGTGATGGCGCTGGTAGGGAAAGGCGACGAAGTGACATCAGAGCTGACGGTCTCGTCCTTACGGAGAGAAAGAGGAAAGAAAAATGGCATCTCTTGTTGATATTTTTCTTGGACTTTTAGTCCCTAACATGAGAACCGGCTGTCATGCTCCCGCTTTACCACCTCCCTGAGGGAGGGGACTGTGGTGGAAGAGGTGTTGTTAGTGGTGGCAGTTGTGGGACCCGTGGTTGTGGCTGCGACCACGGTTGTAGACAGTGGTCAGAAGTTGTGACTGGTCGTTTGTGTTCGGGAGGGAGAGACCCTAATGACGAGAGGTTGATCGTGTTGTGCCACAAGAAAGGATTCTAATTCCTCTTTTCTTTTCTTTTTTTTTTCTTTTTTTTTCGTATAATCTTCTTCTCGACCTTGACAGGTCCTTTACTCTCATTCCAGCAGCTGGGTGTGTGGGAGTAACTCATTCCAGCAGCCGGGTGTGTGGGAGTAACTCATTCCAGCAGCTGGGTGTGTGGGAGTAACTCATTCCAGCAGCTGGGTGTGTGGGAGTAACTCATTCCAGCAGCTGGGTGTGTGGGAGTAACTCATTCCAGCAGCTGGGGTGGGTCTGGGTGTGTGGGAGTAACTCATTCCAGCAGCTGGGGTCTTGTGTGTGGAGTAACTCATTCCAGCAGCTGGGTGTGTGGGAGTAACTCATTCCAGCAGCTGGGTGTGTGGGAGTAACTCATTCCAGCAGCTGGGTGTGTGGGAGTAACTCATTCCAGCAGCTGGGTGTGTGGGAGTAACTCATTCCAGCAGCTGGGTGTGTGGGAGTAACTCATTCCAGCAGCTTGAACTCCCCTTCTCGACGTGCCAATATCATCCCTTCATAACAACAGGAGACTGTGCGTTCCAGCGGGCTTGGCCACACCTGCAGACTCTTACTCCTCATAATTTTTCTCCCGGCTGTTCCACACACCTGCCCAGCCTTTTAGCTCCCCGCTCTCTCTTCCAGTAGCCGGGTGTTCGTCCGTTTCCTTTCGTTTGCATCACCAGGCGTCTTCCAGAGGTATTTCCAGTTCCAGCAACTTTTTTTTTTCCAGCTTCTGGATGGTTGAGCATGTCTTTCACTCTGATTCCTGCCTCCTTTGCCTTACACTTCTCTTCCATCCTCTTCTCCATCATCCCGTTCCTTCTTTCGACTTGTTACGTCTTTCCTTAACCATCATCCTCTCCTCTTCATCATTTCTTCCTCCTCTTCCTCTTCCCTGATCATTCATCCTCTCTTTCTCCCTCTCTCTCCTTCCTTCAATGACCCACTCCCATCAGACCTTCCCTCCTCCATCACACTCCCTCCCTCTCCCTCTTCTCCTCCTCCTCCTCGCTCTCCTCCCCCTACCCTCACCAACCACCACACTCTCTCCCTCTCGGCTCCCCTCCCCTCTCCCTCACCCCCCTCCCAACCTTCCCTCCACTTCAGCCGGCCCCTCGTCCACACGCCCCTCCTCTCCCTCCTGGTGGGGTACGTGCTCAAGCAGCCAACCACACCATCCATTGATTATATTAATTTAGTTTTTTTTTTTTTTATCTATCCTCCCGCTCCTCCGCCACCCTTTGATGCGCACGTGTAACAGGTCAAAGACACGTGCCGTGCTGGGGCGCGTGCGCCGGACATTCCCCCTACACACACACGCATACGCACACCAGCCACGATGACACAACCCGGAGTTATCAAATGTCCCTCTGCGTTTCCGGGTCACAGAACAACTGGCATACCCCAGGGGACGTCGCTAGATCACCCTCTGGTTCTTATAAATCGTGAATGACTTCCATTCCACCGTCATAATTGAGATTAAAATGGACTCCTTCACCATTAAACGATTTTGTGTACATAAATGAATGCAGCGGGTAGCGTTCCTGGCCGTGACGCATTCACGGGCCGCCCAGGGTCGGAGCATGGCACAGGTTCGAATCCTGGTTGCAGGAAGTAGTCGGTCCACGGGCATCCCAGCTGTTCATCCGTCCGTGGGGGTTGGTCGGTACGGTGGGTATGTCTGGCTCTGGCTGCTCTCTCTCTCTCTCTCTCTCTCTCTCTCTCTCTCTCTCTCTCTCTCTCTCTCTCTCTCTCTCTCTCTCTCTCTCTCTCTCTCTCTCTCTCTCTCTCTCTCTCTCACACACACACACACACACACACACTCACTCTCCTATTGTCCATGACCACTATATCTTACATGGTCCTCCTCTCTAAGTCTCACGTTACAACACTCCAAATCACCTTTCAAAGCCTTGCAGTCCACCCTCCATCCCTTACCCCCCGTCCCTCCCCCACCCTCTACCTACCCTCCAAAGTCTCCTCTCTTCTTTTCTCCCAACCCCCTCTCCCTCCCACTTCCTCCCTCATCCCTCTCCTCCTCCGCCTCCTCTTTCTGAACCACCCCCCACCCCCCGCTCCCACCACTCCCATTTTATTCCACCCCTTCCCTCCGTAGCTTCACACACACACACACACACACACACACACACACACACACACACACACACACACACCTCTCTACCCCTGTTCCTCCCTTCCTCTTTCTCAAGCTATCAACATGTCATCAGCTGTTCCTCATTGATTTAGGTTTAGTGGTTGAGTGATATGATCTCGGGGAGGAGGGAGAGAGTGTGATGGAGAGTAGGAGGGAGGGAGGGAGGGAAAGGGACGAAAGAGAGGAAGAGAGGAGGAGGAAGAGGAGGAATGTGAAAAGGGATAATGAGTAAAAGTGAATGAGGAGAGGTGATGAGGGAATAATGAAGGAAGTAAGTCACGGGTGGATGAGGAACGTGAAGCTCCAATTAGGCTAGTGAATGTAGAAATTATGAGGGGAATAAAGTAATGAACTGACAAAGGAAATGAGTCAGGTAACTATGAGGGAAGTTAATGAGAGAGTGATGATGACAGTGAGTGGCACGGGGGGTGACGAGTGATATTTTTGAGGAGGGTGTGGTGAGTAATGTTAATGAGGGGATGTATGAAGCGCAATTTGTAGTGAATAAAAGATTAGAGAATCTCCGCCAATACATGAGCAACTACTGATTGTATTTTTCATGAAGTTGACTACTGTATTACGATCATAGTCCCATCTTGGTCGATTTTTTTTTCTTTCCTTAAACCCATGAGAACGACCAGTCTCTTCGTCTCTTGGCTGTCTCTTTTACGCCTACAAAAAAACGACCATTTTGGTCGGCTCTGGTTTGTCTTTTATACCCGCGAGAACGACCGGTGTGGTCGTCTCCGGGGGTCATCTTTTATGCCCGCGAGAACGACCAGTTTGGTTCGGCTGTTGATCGTATCTGAGGCTCATCGCAACGACACTCTCTGGTCGCGTCTGGTCCTGTGTGTCGTTCTTATCTAGGGCGGAGACTGAAGGCAAATCTCCATTGTCGTCTTCTGTCTTCACTCTCTTACTCGATTCTCCTGTTCTTACACGCGTCTTCGCCTTATGTCTCCCACACCGTGTGTCTCCCATCATCTATTCTATACTCACTCCTTTTCTTTTTTAAACTTCATGTCTGACCGCCGGTTATAAAGCTCTTAACGCGATGTGAAGCTTCAAATTCGGTATGATGCTACTGGCTGGGCATGAAGCAACTCACGAAAGAATATATGAACTCGATGTAAAGTTGGTGCTGGTTGCTGGCGGTGGGTGGGGAGCTGACCCTGTGGTGGGGGCGTTCCACGATGCCTATAGATAGGGAGGAATGGTTACTGGACCAGTTAGGGAGGCGATGCCTCTCCTTATACACCACGGGGGAGAGAGAGCACACAGAGGTGGAGTGTGGGTGTGTGTCCTGGCCTCCCGCTTCCCAGGGAGAGGCTCTAGGGTGGCTGCTAAGAGTGGGTGGTCGTGTTCAAGTTGATGTTACGTGTTCTAGGTCTGTGTGTGGGGGGTCAACTCGGCCCACTAGAGTCTAGATTTACAGCGACATACTTGAAATACATACATACATACATACATACATACATACATACATACATACATATATACATGTACACATACGTACTTACATCCATATAGGCATGCATACACTTCTATAACGCACATACATACACACATGCATGTATACTTATTCATGCATACATACATACACACATGCATGCATACTTATGCATATATACATACATATGCATATACCTCAGATAGACATTCAAGTTTGATATACACTGTAAACCTAGCAGTTAAGGGAGATTCTCCACCACGAACCGTAGTGCATGACGACCCAAATCCCCACCGAGTAAGACTCGTCGTAGGATAGTGATATCCCCCACCATCACCATCATCATCATCATCATGATCATCATCATCATCATCATCATCATCATCATCATACGTGATCATCATCATCATCATCATCATCATCATCATCATACGTGATCATCATCATCATCATCATCATCATCATCATCATCATCATACGTGATCATCATCATCATCATCATCATCATCATCATCATCATCATCATCATCATCATAATCATCATACGTGATCATCATCATCATCATCATCATACGTAATCATCATCATCATCATCATAATCATCATCATAATCATCATACGTGATCATCATCATCATCATCATCATCATCATCATTCGTGCAGTGAACTCCACGTCATCTTCCACCCCAGTAAGGGGTAAGGGTGGGGTAGATAAGAAACTATTTAAACTTCGGTAAAGATGCAATAAAAGTAATGCTTTGGCCCCTAAAGTTTCGCTAATGGAGTGTGAGTTGTGTGATTGCCAACAGCTCTACCATGAACGCTAATATTAGCTTTACTAGTGTACACATCTAGCGCTGAAGTCGGACCATAGGTTGATTTAGAAGATGGTGGGAGGGTGTGTGTGTGTGTGTCTGTCTGTGTGTGCGCGCGCGCTCGTGTGTGTGTGTGTGTGTGTGTGTGTGTGTGTCGTGAGGTGCGCACAATATCATCCTCCACCGCAGCCCGTTGATTCGAACCGAGCGTCAGAGCGCGAGCGGCGTTCTGTCTGTCTGTCTGTACGTGTGACCAGCGTTCCGAAGCAGCTCTGGTCTTGACTGGTGACCAGACGACCTCATCGAGGAGAGAGAGAGAGAGAGAGAGAGAGAGAGAGAGAGAGAGAGAGAGAGAGAGAGAGAGAGAGAACAGACTCACTCCCCAATTAATTTACCCTCCATCTTAATAATTGATAAACAACTTATCGAGTTCTAGATAAACAAATCTTTATAGGATGTAAGTTTGTTTTTGTTTTTCTTCAAAAGACTATATTGATCTATATATAAACCCAAATGGGGCGGTGTGTGTGTGTGTGTGTGTGTGTGTGTGTGTGTGTGTGTGTGTGTGCAGGGGAAGCCAGTTTTATGACAGTGTTACCATATACGAGAGGATGTAACTCCCAGCGCCTCGACCCTGGAGATTGGTATCACTTTTAACTTGTTTATAGTGCTGTTACGGACCACGTCCTTTGGCTCAGGAGATGGACGCGCCTCTGGCACCACGGAGGGGTATGGGTACGCAGGGAGACAGAGGATGGGATAGGAAGGAAAATGGGATGATGGGGAGATCACGTGTATAAATGAGAGAGGGAGAGAGAGAGAGAGAGAGAGAGAGAGAGAGAGAGAGAGAGAGAGAGAGTTGGCTCAGATGTTCTCTTCATCCAGCTCTTCCTCTCACTCGAGATATATATATATATATCCTTCTTCGCTCCTCCTTCACCACCACGACCTCTGGGCACGACCCTACCCTTGAGTACGACCCTGTCGTCACACCTGTAGGGTCGTACCTGTGGTGCTGAGAGGTTGGAAAGGGGGTTGGGGCGGTGTGTGTCGGTCGTGCCGTCGTACAGAAGGCGTCGTACAGTCCAGGTTAAAGGTACTTACTTACCATCAGGTTTAATGGTCTGAGGTCAACTGAGGTCAACCAAATATGATGGCGAGGTCAACTGAGGTCAATCACATATGATGGTGATCATTAGGACCAACAATGACCCTCACAGACACCCAACCACGAGTAAGATACTCAAAGAAAAGAAAAAAAAAGGAAAATGACAATGAAAAGTAGGAAGGACCATAAGGAAGTGGGTGGTTTCATGACCTCAATTGGGTAGTTAAGGATTCTTAATGACCGTCAGGATGAAACGGGCAGTCGCTCGACTATGATTCGTATTCGTCACTTGGTTTCAACAACCGATTCTGAATCTGTCGTAATCACAAGACCGAATCACCACTGGTTACTGTTGTGATTTAGATCACCCGGTTATTCAAATCATGACCGAGGTAGCCATGCGTATCTTAATACGTTTCTTAAAACTGTTGGTAAAGGAAAATGTTATTGATGGAAGATATCACAACAGCGTACAGATGGATTGAAGATATTATTATTATTATTATCATTATTATCATTATTGTTATTATTATTACTATTATTATTACTATTATTATTATCATTATTAGTATTACTATTATTATTACTATTATTACTATTATTATTATTATTATTAGTATTATTATTATTTTTATTATCATTATTATTATTATTATTATTATTATTATTATTATTATTATTATTATTATCTTGAATATCTCGCTCATTTCAGTTTAGTTTTTGGTCACAAATTAGTAAAGAAATAACTGCAATAACCCCCCCAAAAAGGACACTATTAATTACCCACAAGTTAAGCGCGAAAGCAGAGAGCAAAAAAGAAAAAAACACCCAGTTCAGTCACCTCAGAGTAAACACCCCCCAGTTCAGTCACCTCACAGTAAACACCCAGTTCAGTCACCTCAGAGTAAACACCCCCCAGTTCAGTCACCTCACAGTAAACACCCAGTTCAGTCACCTCACAGTAAACACCCAGTTCAGTCACCTCACAGTAAACACCCAGTTCAGTCACCTCACAGTAAACACCCAGTTCAGTCACCTCAGAGTAAACACCCAGTTCAGTCACCTCACAGTAAACACCCAGTTCAGTCACCTCAGAGTAAACACCCAGTTCAGTCACCTCAGAGTAAACACCCCCCAGTTCAGTCACCTCAGAGTAAACACCCCCCAGTTCAGTCACCTCACAGTAAACACCCCCCAGTTCAGTCACCTCACAGTAAACACCCCCCAGTTCAGTCACCTCAGAGTAAACACCCAGTTCAGTCACCTCACAGTAAACACCCAGTTCAGTCACCTCACAGTAAACACCCAGTTCAGTCACCTCACAGTAAACACCCAGTTCAGTCACCTCACAGTAAACACCCAGTTCAGTCACCTCACACTAAACACCCCCCAGTTCAGTCACCTCACAGTAAACACCCAGTTCAGTCACCTCACAGTAAACACCCAGTTCAGTCACCTCACAGTAAACACCCAGTTCAGTCACCTCACAGTAAACACCCAGTTCAGTCACCTCACACTAAACACCCCCCAGTTCAGTCACCTCACAGTAAACACCCCCCAGTTCAGTCACCTCACAGTAAACAGGGAACTATAAATCAGTTCAGCAGGTAATACCTACCTCCATCCCGCTAACTCCTGATCCCAGTCCCGAAATCCCAGAGAGAGAGAGAGAGAGAAATGAAAGAAGAAGAAACGGGATTCGGTCCTGGTAGTGAAGTTTGTGTTTATGGATGCCCATTACCATACAGTGGAAGGGTCGTGGGTCGTGTAGCAACAGACGCCTCCTCCCCAGCCCCCATAGATGGTATCAGCCCTTCGCTGGTTTATAGTCGCCCTTATCGGGACTTCCATTCGGTCAGCGGGATGGACTTCTTGCAGCGGAGGCAGAGAGAGAGAGAGAGAGAGAGAGAGAGAGAGAGAGAGAGAGAGAGAGAGAGAGAGATGAAGGAGGAAGAAATGAGAAAGAGAAAGAATTTTGAGCGAGAGAGAACCTTTTGCCCTCGCCTCACCTTACATCCATCCCTCCTCCTTACCCCTACCCACACACCACCACCACACCCTCCTCCTCCTCCTTCCTCCAACATCAAACACCAGCCCTCCTCCTCAGACACTACTAGCCAAACAACCCATCGCCCCCGCGGAGAACGACTCGCCTTACAGCTCTCCCGGCCGCTCGTAGGGCGCCGACGACCACCCATTCTACCCCTACTTCCACCCCGACGGAGGAGGGCGAAAACACCCGGAAAACTCATTTAGCAGATACAAAAGAAGTTGACGATGAGTGAGTGACTGGCAGGGCATACTGATGAACAAGCCCAGTCCTTTTGGCCTCTCCTTTGGACTGGTTCCTCCTCTCCAGGAATCAATTATGTGTAGGCATCTGCTTAACGTAAGCTGGAGGAGGGGGAGGAGGAGTGAGCCAAGGGCCGGAGACGCGAAACGGCGGAGGTGGGACGACGGGATGAGGGGGTGAGGGATGAGTGGTTGGAAAATGCGTAAGCCAGGCTTGCTAAGAGCCACGAGATGTTGATAGAGACGGGCAGAACGTGGCTGGGGTTTGGGGGGAGCGGGAGGAGCGTTCAGTCTCAGCTCGACGGGCTAGTGCCGCGATGAGAGAGAGAGAGAGAGAGAGAGAGAGAGAGAGAGAGAGAGAGAGAGAGAGGTCGTTTACCGTAAGGTAAACGAGCTGGGAACGAGAACGACACGACGAGCGGGGGAAGGGTCGTGTAGGAATTCGTGCTACAGGGTGGGTGGGAGGGTAAAAGGGAACTTGGCGCAAGTTCTCTGAGACATTCTGTATCGCGGGGGGAAAATGGTTCTGTATTGATGTATTTAGTAAAACTTCCCGATTTTGAATTTACGTTTTCTTATCTTTTATCGAAGATGAATGAGGGTATCTAGATACCCTGATCTTCCTCATTACTTTGTCTCGTATTTCTTTATCAGTCATGATAACGCGTCTTATCATTGACGTGATGTTTATGATAAGCAGTTCATTCAGACATTACTGTTGATCATGAGAACAGATAACGGGGATTAGGGTAGGGAGATAACAGAGGTGAAGATGGTGAGGTAACCTGGTATGTGTGGGGGGAGATAACCGGGATTGGCGTGGGAAATGATAAGAACCAGGGTGAGGAGTTAAGATAAAGGGTTTTTATCTGTAAAAGGAAAGCGATTAACACATGGTTGGATATGATTATACATTTTTCATTCATTTGCGATAACGTTTTTATGTAACAGTTGTACAGTATGTAATAACGGTTGTACGATATGAATTGATAAGTTCTAATTGATAATAGTTGTAACAGTGTGTATTGTAAATTTTAAGATATTTATACATAATACATCGATTATTGTTGGTATATTTTGATAATTACTGTTATGTATTTATCGTACATTGATGAATACCGATAATTTTTCATGATGAATTCATAATGACTGATACTCATGCATTATACAATCAAGATTATCAACATCATCAAATTCGGGTGTATACATGCAGAGCCAAAATAGGAATACATGAAAAACAAATTTCAAAGCGCTTCAAGTAACGATAATTTGAATATATTTATAACTAATGTTAAGACCCTGAGTAAATTGTTTATGTATGATAGCTTATTATGTGTGTATATATATATATATATATATATATATATATATATATATATATCCCTTTCATGCCTCTCTCTCCTTACCCACGTCATACTCCATACCCCCCATCCCCCCTTCTCCCCCAAACCCCCCCCACACGTCTGACTCCCCCCCCCTTTCCTCCCTCCCCCCCTACCGTGGCCAGGAGCGTTCCTCGTCCTATTTTACAAAGTCTCAAAGAATCAATTATTCCCGGAATTTCCTCTAGTTAATCAGGTGGCTTGAAGGGTCGCCGGGCTGTGTCATCAACATACACAAAGGTCCCTCCTCCTCCGACGCCCAACACGCCGCCCACGCCCCTCCCCAACCCATCCCTTTTCCCCCCTCTCTCATCACCACGACGACCAACCCCCCATCCCTCCCTCCTTCCTTCCTTCCCCCCCCCCCCATCTAACGCCTCATTACCTCACCCCTCCCCCCCCCTCTCTCTCTCTCTCTCTCTCTCTCTCTCTCTCTCTCTCTCTCTCTCTCTCTCTCTCTCTCTCTCTCTCTCTCTCTCTCAGCTGTTAGGCAAGGAGGTGATTGGGGGAGAGGGGTGAGGAAGAAGAACAGGTGAGATAGATAGATAGATAGATAGATAGATACAGAGAGAGAGAGAGAGAGAGAGAGAGAGAGAGAGAGAGAGAGAGAGAGAGAGGAGTTCAACAGCGAGGAATATGAGCGACACTCCCAATGGTTTGGGCAGGCAGAGAAAATCTCCATAAGGTTTGACCTTCCCTCACCGTAGCTTTCATGACAAAATTTGCATGACTGAAGCGACACAGATTGGATTCTCAGTTGTCACCCCTGATTACACCTGTGATTACTGCTGTGACGTAATAGACTACGTCTCTCATTTGCATAATGCTGGGGATGGGGGGGGGGGGGCATTCCTCCCTCGCAAGGTATTCAGACACACGGGTCTCCGCCCTTTTTGTTTGGTGAATAATATATGGGACTATTTTCACTTTTAGTCTCAGCTACGAAATTGCTCTTTTCAACTAACTCTCTCTCTCTCTCTCTCTCTCTCTCTCTCTCTCTCTCTCTCTCTCTCTCTCTCTCTCTCTCTCTCTCTCTCTAGCTCTATCTATCTATCCATCTCACCTGCTCTTCTTCCTCACCCCTCTCCCCCAATCACCTCCTTGCCTAACAGCTGAGAGAGAGAGAGAGAGAGAGAGAGAGAGAGAGAGAGAGAGAGAGAGAGAGAGAGAGAGAGAGAGACCTACCCATACACTGACCTGCTGGCTATGGGATATTTGAGGGACTCCGGCAGCGCGAAGCCCCGTCCGTCCGTCGTGTGTGTGTGTGTGTGTGTGTGTGTGTGTGTGTGTGTGTGTCGTAATCCTTCCCCATCCCCCACCCCCTCAAGACAATGGTTCAGGCAGCGACTGTGAGAGCCTAGTACACAATGGCCTGCAGGGGAGAAAAGACGCAGATTTATCAAGACGACAAGGAGTTAAAGAGAGAGAGAGAGAGAGAGAGAGAGAGAGAGAGAGAGAGAGAGAGAGAGAGAGAGAGGGAAACCTACACTACACTGGTCTGTGTGTGTGTGTGTGTGTGTCTGTGTCTCTCTCTCTCTAATCATTAGCTCCTTATTACAAGATGCAGAGAACGTGGTTGGAGGAGGCTGGCATTGTGATCCCCTGGGCCGGAACGATGAGAGAGAGAGAGAGAGAGGGAGGGGGTGTGCACACACACACACACACACACACACACACACACACACACACACACACACACATACGCACACACACAGCTAATCATTGGAGTTTTCGATGTGTTTCACAACGGCAATACGAATTTCTCTCCCCCCCCTCCCACTCCCTCACCCTTCCGTTACCTGGGGATGAGAGAGAGAGAGAGAGAGAGAGAGAGAGAGAGAGAGAGAGAGAGAGAGAGAGGACGGAGAGTCATTATGGAAAAGGGTGGTGTGTCCTATTTGGCTGTGCTGTGGGCCGGGCGCTGTTCTCTGGGGGTGGTGGTGCCCCTGGAATCTGGGGCTAAGGGATTGATCTCGGAGGAGATATCCGGGGGGGTATTGCTATGATGTTATCACATAACCTCCCAGTCCTCCTTTATGGACCTCCTGCAGCTTCAAGGCTGCGCTACAGTCAGTAGCAGGGAAATGATAGGCTCTTGGGATGAGGAGACTCTTGTCGTATTCTCTCATTCGCAATAAACTTTGCTGAAGTGGACTTTTCCTTCGCAGTGTAACCTTATATACAGGGAGTCTGATACCACTTCGTGTGTGTGTGTGTGTGTGTGTGTGTGTGTGTGTGTGTGTGCGTGTGTGTGTGTGTGTGTGTGTGTGTGTGTGTGTGTGTGTGTTTACGTAGCGTAGATGAAACTCTGGGGAAGTTGTGGTCGCCAAATGATTTACAAGAAAACTTCGAATCTTTGGAAACTCTTTAAAACTTGCTTGCCTTCAGCTGACGAGGAGACAGCGGCTCCCTCAGGTGCAGATCATGGAGGGAGAACCTCCCCTCCCTCACCTCCAGGATATCCCCAGGTCATGCAGGGAGAACCTCACGTCCAGGACATCCCCAGGTCTTGCAGGGAGAACCTACCCTCCCTCACCTCCAGGACGTCCCCAGGTCATGCAGGGAGAACCTCCCTCACAGCCAGGACATCCCCAGGTCTTGCAGGGAGAACCTCACCTCCAGGACATCCCCAGGTCTTGCAGGGAGAACCTACCCTCCCTCACCTCCAGGACGTCCCCAGGTCATGCAGGGAGCACCTCCCTCACAGGGCCTTCCACTTGTCTTCCAGGGAGAACGTCCCTTACCAGGACTTGCAGGGAGACCCTCCCTCGCCTCTAGGTTCTGCAGGGAGAACCTCTCCCGCTTCGAGGCCTTGGAGTCAGAACCTTCCTCACTTTCAACCCTCGCCGACAGAACCCTACCTCCCCCACCCCTCGCTTTCAACCCTCTCCGAGTCTTGCAGGGAGAGCCTGCAAGCCTTCAGATCTTGAAGGGAGAACCTCCGTCATCCTGAGACGTGTCTCCCCTCCCGAGCCTCTCCCGTCATCTCGGAAGGGTTGGACGACCAAGAGTCTCCCGCGCGTCGTGACAAGCCAGCTTGCCAGGTGTACTTAGAGCCTTATCTTTCATCTTCAGTGTCTTAAAAGAGATCAAGCAACCACTTCGGCTCGGAGGGGGGAGAGAGGAGGATCTTCCTACCTCCCACCTCCCCCTCGAGCTGACTACTCTTTTGTCCTCCCTTCAGAACGCCAGTCAGACAAGCGATTAATAGAATGGTACACCAGGTCGCTGGCTCGCTCGGTTCCCTCGTCGCTATGGTCGTAGATCCCATATCTGGTCCTTATTGTCACCATCAAGGGTTCCTAGAATGATACTCCTCCTTCTCCTTTCTTTCTTTCTTTCTCTCTTTCTTTCCATCCTTCCTTCCTTCCTTCCTTCCTTCCTTCCTTCCTTCCTTACCCACCCCCCCACCTTCCCCTCTCCCTTTTTCGGACCTTCCTGAAGTGTTAAGTCCTTCTTGGCACCTGCAAAGGGGGGGAGGGGTGGGGGGAGATGGTTCAAAAGTGGGACAGCTAAGAAGAAAAGAAGAAAAAAAAAAAAAGAGGAAAAAGTCCAATTAAACAATACTTGGACAAGAGGTCTGGGCTGGGCCGTGAAGTGGCTCCGCCCTCTGTGTTGGGTGCTGTCTTTCGGGGCTCTTTTGTTCCACCCTTGCACTCCTCCACCCCCAGCTCCACCTCCACCTCCACCTCCAGCTCTGCATCCCTTCTCCACCCGACGTCTCCCTCACCCAAACCATCCCACCTTCCTCCTCCCTCACTACTCTCTTATTCTCTCTCTCTCTCTTATTCTTTCCACCTCCCCCCCTTCCTTTTCTCCCATTACTTACTCCAGCGCTTCGTCCGTTCCATCGTACGCCACTGTGTCCTTTCCCTTTCCCTGTTCCACGTACTCTTTCTCTTCTTCTCATTCGTGGCTTCTTATCTTCATCTCCCTCGCATGAGTTATTTCAAGTACTCTTGTATTTATCTACATATCTCCCTTTCACGTATCATATCGCCTTTCCACTCACACACCATGCCAACCCCTCCCCCTCTCACACACTTCTGCTACACCACCGCCCCTCTCACACATATCACACCACCGCCCCTCTCACACACACCACACCACCGCCCCTCTCACACACACCACACCACCGCCCCTTTCACACACACCACACCACACCACCGCCCCTCCCACACACACCACACCACCGCCCCTCTCGCACACATTACACCACCGCCTCTCTCACACACATCATACCACCGCCCCTCTCACACACACCATACCACCGAACCTCTCACACACACTACTCCACCGCTTCTTTCGCACGCACACACACACTACACTCACCTCTCCCACACTTTCCCATGATCCCATCCTATCCGTCACTTCTTCCTTCCCTCCGTTGTAAACGTACCCTTCCATCATCCGTCCATGTTGCGTTGTGCATCTAACGGCACATATTTTCTCTCTCCCTCCCACCCTCCACAGGTAAGGGCAAAAGTACCCTTAAACGCCCCTTGCGTACCTTTCTCTCTTTACAGCGATTCCAGCCGAGCGATATTCCCACACGGCAAGTGATATTTGAGCGATATTCCCAACACAGCAAGTACATTTGAGCGATATTCCCTTAAGCTGTCTTCGTCTTCCTTTTGTCAGTAGAATATCGCTTTGTGCCTCTCTTTGGGTATAACGTTATGGAAAATCAGGACTCAGGGTTCGATCCACCCCCAGGGGCAAGGCACATGCAGAGGGATAGGGCGTCTCGTCGTCTCAGATGCCAGTTTATATCTGAACGAAGCGAAAATGCGTGTGGTTTCGATCCCTGGGCGCGGCAGTCGGGCCAACAGCCATCTCCCAGCCGATTATCCTTCCGTCGGGGTTAGTCTATAGATGGATAGCTTGCTCACTGGACTGTGTGTGTGTGTGTGTGTGTGTGTGTGTGTGTGTACACAGGAGTAAAGACGGGTCAACACGAGTGTAAAATCTCTCTCTCTCTCTCTCTCTCTCTCTCTCTCTCTCTCTCTCTCTCTCTCTCTCTCTCTCTCTCTCTCTCTCTCTCGTACCACACAGATAGTAATCACATACATGTATGTACGCGAAGGCTGGTTCTGAGCTTAATCACTTACCGCTTTTGGTAGCTGTTCAATCCAACAAGCATACATAACAAGCGTGCATCCATAACATGCACGCATACATGCCTAACATGCATGCATACGAGAAGGGCTTTCTACGCAAGGAGGAGCTCCTACAACAACTAGCTCCTTCGCGGGGACAGGGGAGAACACTCCTGCCTTCGTGCAGATATGAAAGACAAACACCCTTCTCCCTCCCACCTCTGAGAAAATCAAAACATGCAGTTAACTTTGCATTGAGTTTGAATTGGTGGATATAGATTACCCAGCTAATTCGGCCCCCGGCCACTGGGGTGACTTTGATGGATGATCTACGAGCGAGATTTCCACCCCCAAAAAAGCGAATTTCAACTTTATGTGGGGGTGGGAGCTACATCAGTACGGAAAAATAGACACCCAAACGAAGGTGAAAATGATCCTTACATCCGAGACGTTTAAAGCGGGGATGTATAAGGTGACTGAAGCCTTCACTCACTAGCTTTGATGACTCAGTCTTAAGTCATCCTTCACGCGCGGGGATGGTGTGCAAGTCATGTGGCTGAAGGCTTCAAGTCATCATTATAAGGGGATCAAGTCATCACACTTAAGAGTTGAAGCCATCATTGCCGTAAGGGTTTAAAAGTCGCTCCAGTGAAAGGCGGGTCAGATGAGCCTGCTGAAGTGATTAAGTCGTCGTCAAAAGAGAAGGGCTCTGATTGATCCCATTGCAGGCCGCGTACGACCACAGGTAACAGAACATCGCATAGTCACAGGTAACAGACCGCCGCACAGTCACAAGTAGCAGAACACAGCACAGTCACAAGTAACAGACCACCGCACAGTCGCAAGTAACAGGCCACTGCACAGTCACAAGTAACAGACCACCGCACAGTCACAAGTAACAGACCACCGCACAGTCACTGGTAACAGACCACCGCACAGTCACAAGTAACAGACCACCGCACAATCACAGGTAACAGACCACCGCACAGTCATACTCTTTACAATCTTTCGTAAAAAATAAAGACAAACACATTACGAAAGAAAATCAAAAGACAGAGCCAGCAACAGCTGTCGTCTCCTGCGCTATAAGAAAAGCGAGATAGAGCGGAACGTGTGCCGCTACAAAGAGCCAGAGAGAGAGAGAGAGAGAGAGAGAGAGAGAGAGAGAGAGAGTGGAAGGGGGGAGGAAATTGCTGGGAGACAATGTAAACAAGACAAAAAGACGAGGCCTATCCTCTCCCCACCAAACTCCCCTCCCCTCTCCCCCGTTCAACCCACCCTCTCTCCCAACCCTTCCCTTTCCCTACTTACACCCCGTCTTTCCCCTTCCATTCATCACCTTCCCCTGCCTTCAATGCTTTCCCCTCTCCCATACACCATCTTCTTCCTTCTGCTGGTGTTCGGTGGCTATAACTTCCTCCCCGCCTTTTTTTCTTGGTCTGTTTCGTCTAAGTCTGAACCCAGCGGTGCCCCGACCTCTCCATACACCTAAGGTATGAAAGGTAGAAAATTTCGTCGCAAGTTTCCTCAAGTAACAGCTGGGAGGGAAAAAAAAGGACGCATGCGATACCTCCTTCATTAGCGAACATTAACGCTCATAATGTACATTAAGATCTATCATACCCTCTAGTGCAGGCGACGGATTCATCTCTCTGTCTTCCCCCCACGATGATTACGTATTCCTCCCAGCCGTCGAGTTTCACTTAGATTGATATGAGTGAAATCCTTACGGATTATAGGGAGAAATTGAGCTATGGGTCTCCTACTTTCGAATTTTGAAATGACCAGTTTCCCATTGTCATATTTCGAGACCCCCAGGAGGAGGGGAAAGAACAAACGCCTTAGAGGAAAGAGAGGTAGAAAACAGGCAACACATTCTTCGTTTTCCCAGACTTTTCTCCCGTTTTCTTTATGCCTTCTATGGCACCCGAATCAGCTGATGGGCCTGATGCATCTCGTCCGAAACAGCTGATCTCTCGTCCGAAACAGCTGATCCTTCCCAGGGTCTCGTGAAGTGCGATCCAAGATTTGCACCTTAAAAACTTGATTTTTTTGCTCGCGTCTTATGGAAATGTTTCGTAACATCTGAACGTTGAGATGAAGGCGAGATTCACCTGGAGAATATATATATATATATATATATATATATATATATATATATATATATATATATATATATATATATATATATGGGAGCGGGGGGCTGGAAATCCTCCCCTCTTGGTTTTTTAATTTTCCAAAAGAAGGAACAGAGAAGGGGGCCAGGTGAGGATATTCCCTCAAAGGTCCGGTCCTCTGTTCTTGACGCTACCTCGCTAACGCGGGAAATGGTGAATTGTATGAAAGAAATATGTATACATATGTATATATATATATATATATATATATATATATATATATATATATATATATATATATATATATATATATGGCACGATTCATACCGTCTCGACTTTGAGACCCATCGGGAGTGTGTATGACACGGTTCTCTCATCCCCTTTCTGGCCTGACGTTCGGAAATGCTTACGAATCTCCCTTCTCTGTAAACTTCAGTGTGTCGTAGAAAATGTGAAGACCAAGGCAGAGAGCCGGCTGACCTCAAATGTCTATATGTGGGTAGACCAGCGAGTGTACATGCATACACTCGTGTGTCTTTGGATTTACATTGAAATAATTGACCTCAAGTGTAAACTCCAAGTCTTGATACCTTAGGGGGGGAAGCGTTGGTGTGTAAGTCTGTGAAAAAAGACGAGAAGTTTCCTGAATGTTAATAGAATACCGTCCTAATAGTCTCTTTAAGACTGGCTGCAATACAAGGCTCCCTGCACCAGGTGTTCGGTGAAAACAAGATATCTGATCAGAAACGAAGAAGAAAGTAGTAACAGCATTGGTAACATAGTCCTTACAGCGTCGTTAGCAGCAGTAGTGACAGTCCTCACAGGATCAGTAACAGCACCTCGACAGCGTCGGTAACAGCAGTAGTAACAGCACCCTCACAGCATCAGTAACAGCAGCAGTAACAGGACATTAAGAGCATCAGTAACAGTAGCAGTAACATTACCTTCACAGCGTCAGTAACAGCAGTAGTAACAACACCTTAACAGCATCAGTAACAGCAACACACACACACACACACACACACACACACACACACACACACACACACACACGTCAGCAGCGACATCAATACAAAATCGGCATCAGTGTTTGCAGAGGAGGAGGAGGAGGTCGTCAGCTCCACCTGACACGGACGAGGCCACAATCAATTAGCCGGCGGGAAAAGAGCGTGCACAGGGTGGTAATTAAATTTAAAGACGCCATTACGCCCCGCGATCGAGTGTTGTATGCTTGTTACCGGGCCTCCTCTGTGTGTGTGTGTGTGTGTGTGTGTGTGTGTGTATGCTCACCACAGGGCCTTCCGTTGCATGCTGATGTCAAGGCCATCTGTGTGTTGTATGGTCAGCCCACGACGCCTCCGTGATGTATAACAGGGTCTGCTCCTGTCGTATGCTCATTAGACAGTCGTCTGTATTGTATGCTTGGTACAGGGCCTTGGGCGTTGTATGTTCATGATAGGGCTATGTGTGTTACATGCCGTTACAGGGCACCAATGTGTTGTATGCTCATTACAGGGCCGTGTATATGCTCAATACAGGTCACCTCTTGGCTGTATGCTCATTACGGGGTCTTCTGTGTTGAATGCTTATGTAAGGGCCCTGTGTGTTGTATGGTCATTACAGGGTTCTCTGTTTTGTATGCTCACTACAGGGCCCTCAGTATTGTATGATCATTATGTAACCCGCTTTTGTCTGCTCATTTCAAGGCCGCGTATGTTGTATTTCCCGTGCAGAAAACCCCATGTGTTGTATTCTTAGCACACTAAGGGGGGGGGGGGTCTATTTTGGTTGCATGGTCATTTCAGGGACTCCTGTCTCGTATGCTCATTCCAAGGCCCCCCCTTTTTTGGGGGGGGTTGGTGTTGTATGCTCATTACAGGGCTTAGTCACTGTCGGCCTATTAATTATGACGAGCCAAGTGTCTCTTATCCAGTGGCGGGCACTTAACATGTAGTAGGAGGTCCGTGTGTGTGCGCCCCGAGTATAGCGCCTTATGAGCCAGGGATGGTCTCTCTCTTTCTCGCGTATGCCCTACAGAAGGTCTCCGTCGCCTGGTCTTTGCTGGGTACTGTATCCCTCTCTTGTCTACCCTTATGGGAGGGGGTTCGGGACTCCGTGTTGCATGCGTATGATGGTTGCTCCCCCCATTTTCTTTTCCCTCAGTGCCATATTCATTATGTGGTCTCTCACCTGATCTTTGGTCTGTGTTCATGAAGAGATTTCCCCTCTAGGCCCCCCCCCCCTGTTGTATGCCATGGGGTCCTGTATACCCATGTTGTATGTTTATCAAATATTCTTATATACCCATGTTGTATACTCACTATGAAGCCCCTGTATGTGACGTATATAAATGTGGGGTCATGTAAACCCACTGTAGGGTCCTGTATACCCACTGTGGGGTCATGTATACCCATTGCGGGGTTCTGTATACCCATTTCGGGGTCCTGTATACCCATTGCGGGGTCATGTATACCCACTGTGGGGTCCTGTATACCCACTGTGGGGTCCTGTATACCCCATGTTGCGTGCTCACTGTGGGGTCCAATCTGTTTACCCATGTATACACTCATTACAGGACTATGTATACCCCGCTGTTGCTCTTTCAAAGCAACCAGCCCTGCGCGTATTGTTTACCTCTGCCAGAGCTTGATATGCTTGATCTTGTGTTCTGTGTTTATCATAGAGCCACGCGTATCCCTGTCATTGTCATGTGAACGCACGAGGGCTTCTGAGGCTTATTATCCAGGTCTATACAACTAGTATCTGACCTTATGTCCCTTTGTTGTAAGGTTGGGTAATCACTACATGCCACTGTGGAACTACAATTGCATTGTGTATGCTTATTTCAGGGCCCTGTATGACTCGGTGCTCTCTCCGGGGCCCGCCCCGTTTGTCCCTGATGCATTACTTTACGCTTAGTAACGGGCCCTCTGTAGAAGTTTGTATTATATGTTTATTACAGGCCCCCTGCCAAACATGTCCCCTTTTTATGATCATTAGGGGATCGTGTATTCCTGATTGACTTTTGTATACTCATTACGGGGCCCTGCGTGTCTCCATTGTATGCTCATTACCGGGCCGTGTGTTTCTCGACTGTATGCTCATTAACGCCTCCCACGCCCTTGTCCTCGTTGTTATACGCTCATTACCGGGCCGTCTACGTTCGTCTATGGGAGCCTAACCCCACAGCTCTCCTGCACCCATTAGAGTTTACGACGTGACTTATATCTACTGAAAGTGTAGCCGAGTCGCTGTGTAAACTGTAGCGGTGTCTGGGTGTAAGTTTCTAAACTGTGGCACCCTGTGACTCAGTTTTTGCCACGCTACGCTGAGATGTCAGTTTATATGAGAATGATCTCTTGTGTGTGTGTGTGTGTGTGTGTGTGTGTGTGTGTGTGTGTGTACCTTCTTGATTATGAGGCTCTTGTGTGACATGTAACGGCGAGGAAGTTTTGATTACTACCGATTCACGGGCTAGGGTTACACGACGCCTCCACGTCTTCATGTCACCAAACTGTGATCAGATGTGGTCGCAGTATTGCCAGACAACAGAGACTTTATGACCGGTTATCCACAAATGTGTGATAAAGACGATTCGACGATGATGAGAAATTTTGACACATATGGACGGCTATTCTACCTAAAGACTTGCTCGATAACGACGTAATTCAGTTCGTTGAGAAATCTGCTTCCGATAGATGAGGGTGTTGTCGACATGGATGATAAAATCAAGCTTGCATTGAATTAGATTTTGAAAAAAAAACAACTCGATAAAGGAATGCATCGGTGATTCCTAGGAAAAGTTAGGTCACGTGGCATTAGCTAAGATTCTCCTCCACTGGCTTGTAAAATGATCCAGCTGGCCGTCCATAAAGAATTGGGATTTGACCTTGAAGTTTCACGCTAATGGTTAGACGTGACAAGTGGAGTGCCGCGGGGATCACACAGTCTTGGGAGCACGCCTTTCTCTCATGAACATTAATGACCATTGTGTGCTGTGCAGGCGACGCCAAGCTGAGAGGAAGAAAGCTTACCACAGAAACTGAAGCTTACCACAGATACTGAAGCTTACCACAGAAACTGAGGCTTACCACAGAAACTGATGGTCTGCAGCTACAGGATAACATAAACACATCAATGTGCAAAACTTCAAGCATCGGTCGTAAAGACGAGATGACACATTGGAACATAGGAAGCTATAATTCCCAGAGTCGTGTCCGTTCACCAGTGTGTCCCTGTCTTGAAAACTGGTCCTCCACCACCCCTTCTCGTCGCCCAGCTTGTAGAAGACAGGTAAGACGGAAGGAGTACAGCGCGTCAAGCTACTGAGGGGATTCCTGGACTGAGAAATAAGTCCTGGCAGCCCTCTTAACGACCTACACTTATTTAAGTAAGAAAAAACAGCGACTTTTAAGTGTGATTGTCCTCGTCATACTGGATACAGACTCGTGGGCAAACGTCTTACTTCGATTGAGTGGAAAGTGCTTTTACCCTCGACCGCTTTTGTTTACGTTTGGAATGATGTACTGATAACAGTGGTTGAAGGCGACACCGAAGAACCGTTTATAAGCAAACTTGACGAACACTTTCGCTTCTAGTCTACTATTGGCATTTACGTGCGCCTCTGTAGATACAGAAGCTATAGTTATTCCCCATAAATTATCTTCTTCGTTTTCTGAACTCTCTATATACACTTTCTACGCCTCCGTTTTCTCTTGTAATTACAGACAGCTACGACAGGACCCAATGGTCTGTTGCTGTTGTTTGGGCTCTAAGACCTATCAGTAACTGTCTAGGTTCATTAAAGCCATCCACGTCAAAGCCATACAGTCACCAACCGAAAGAATTGATAATCCCTCACACCTTCCTCAGCCGTGAAGGGATGGATGATGATTCACAGACCACATGCATACACTCCCTCCCACCCCACACAGTGTGCATGTGTCCCCTCGCCGTAAGCACAGCTGGCTCGCCTCTCGACTGTGACTCACTCAGTGTGTGTATATATAGTGCGCTGACTTGTTTTGTCATTTTAAAACACAATGTCGTGGTTCACGTACGTCGGAACGCGACGCAACGTCGTCTGGATGAAGAGGACCAGCGTCCGCAGGTGGTCGGGGTGGCTGACTGGATGAGGCCAAACACAAGAACCGAACTAAATTTAGTAGCCCCACACGCGGTCGAGGTACGTTTGGTCGAAAGTCACGTGAAAAGATATTGAACTGATGGTTCCTGGTGGTCCTGTCGCCTACGTATTTACATCTCCTAACTGAAAAATAGGAAGAAAAAGATGTTGATTTATGAGAAAAAAGAAAATGGTATAAAATCAAAATCTTAGTCCTTGGAGAATCTAGCAATTGCAGCCAGTCTTGCCAACGTCAGCGGGACAGAAAAAAAAAATCACACGAGTATGATGTTAGATTTAATGGCCATGGATTAATACCATACACCAGGGAATACTATCTTTTTTCTTCTTCTTCTTTCAAGCAAGAATTGTCCACGTCATGTAGAGAGCGCAAGGGCAGCCGTTCCCTTGTGATCCCAGAGGAGAGGCAGTCACGCAAGAGAATTATATAGCGACGGCAGCTCAGTAGTGCGCTACATTAAAAGCGGAATATTGTCAACCGCTAACTAGCTGCTCCGAACATGCGAGCCTCGGACGGGAGACTCGTGTTGTCTTAATAGGACCGACCGTAATCACAAGACGGCGATATTACGTGGCGACGTATGCAAATGTTTACCATGGCTTTAGTTCCCTCCTCTTCCTCTTCCTCCTCCCACCCTCCTCTTTTTTTTCATGGGGTATCTTTTTTCTCTCTCTCTCTTTCGTGTACGTTCATGGGACGAAGATTGTTTCGGTGATGATCACTTCGTCTTTCGAATGTATGGTGTTGGGGTTGAGTGGTCAACGTACGTGAGGCGAGGGTGCTCATCTGATGTGTCGATGGGTTCGCGCGGGCAAGATACTCACCAGATGTTTGAAGGTTATGTAGTTTTAGATCGTTCTTAGTCGATATGGACGGCTACCATATAGTATGACCATTGATATAGTCTGTATAACACTATATATATATGTTCTTCATTTTTTTTTTCATGCACTCGCCATTTCCTGCGTTAGCGAGGTAGCGTTAAGAACAGAGGACTGAGCCTTAGAGCAAATATCCTCACTTGGCTCCCTTCTCTGTTCGTAAAGCTGTCCTGGATGTCATTTCTCTCTCTCTCTCTCTCTCTCTCTCTCTCTCTCTCTCTCTCTCTCTCTCTCTCTCTCAGACCGCCTGCTCTGCTCTTCTACTTGACTGTACCCATTGAATTGCTGCTTCTGTTTGAGGTATTTTCTATCCATTCTCTCCAGGTGTCCCAACCATCTCACATTCGCTCGTTCACTTCTCATCACGTCGTTCGTTGTATTGATATTAAGTGTGTTTGTTTTTTCTGTTTACTTCATTTCGTATTCATTCTATCGAGCATTTTTCATTTTTCTTTTTTTTCTTTTGGGAGGTTCAGGGTGATCCGTATTGGCTTCTCCATGTTTCAGATCCTAATGTTAATGTTGGCATTGAGATAAGAGTGTGGACTACGCCTTTTGACTTGTAGCGAAATGTGTTTTTTCTCATTCGAAAATAGGAATAACTCAAGAACGGTTTTACTGTGGGTCTCTTATGTCATTCTTTCAGTTAGTTCTGTTTGAAGATCTCCTTTGGCTGATGAATTGACACCTTGATGCTGAAATCTACTGTCTCGTGGTCGTATCTATTGATTTCGTCTTGTATATCTATTTCATTTTATAACCCCACTGTCCCCCCCTTCTCCAGAGGTCCCTGGACCTCCGAGGCTGCGCTACAATCAGCAGCGGGGAAAGGGTGAGCTCCTTTTAAGTGATTAGTTCTTCGATGAGATTGTACTCCGGTGTTACTTTTCATTCGTAGCGTTAACCACAATTGGCTACAGTCCGGTAACATCATCTCAGACTACCTTCTTATATATATATATATATATATATATATATATATATATATATATACACATTGTTGTTCGCTGATGATACAGCGCTGGTGGCGGATTCATGTGAGAAACTGCAGAAGCTGGTGACGGAGTTTGGTAAAGTGTGTGGAAGAAGAAAGTTAAGAGTAAATGTCAATAAGAGCAAGGTTATTAGGTACAGTAGGGTTGAGGGTCAAGTCAATTGGGAGGTGAGTTTGAATGGTGAGAGGCTGGAGGAAGTGAAGTGTTTTAGATATCTGGGAGTGGATCTGTCAGCGGATGGAACCATGGAAGCGGAAGTGGATCATAGGGTGGGGGAGGGGGCGAAAATTTTGGGAGCCTTGAAAAATGTGTGGAAGTCGAGAACATTATCCCGGAAAGCAAAAATGGGTATGTTTGAAGGAATAGTAGTTCCAACAATGTTGTATGGTTGCGAGGCGTGGGCTATGGATAGAGTTGTGCGCAGGAGGATGGATGTGCTGGAAATGAGATGTTTGAGGACAATGTGTGGTGTGGGGTGGTTTGATCGAGTAAGTAACGTAAGGGTAAGAGAGATGTGTGGAAATAAAAAGAGCGTGGTTGAGAGAGCAGAAGAGGGTGTTTTGAAATGGTTTGGGCACATGGAGAGGATGAGTGAGGAAAGATTGACCAAGAGGATATATGTGTCGGAGGTGGAGGGTACGAGGAGAAGAGGGAGACCAAATTGGAGGTGGAAAGATGGAGTGAAAAGGATTTTGTGTGATCGGGGCCTGAACATGCAGGAGGGTGAAAGGAGGGCAAGGAATAGAGTGAATTGGAGCGATGTGGTATACAGGGGTTGACATGTTGTCAGTGGATTGAATCAAGGCATGTGAAGCGTCTGGGGTAAACCATGGAAAGCTGTGTAGGTATGTATATTTGCGTGTGTGGACGTGTGTATGTACATGTGTATGGGGGGGGTTGGGCCATTTCTTTCGTCTGTTTCCTTGCGCTACCTCGCAAACGCGGGAGACAGCGACAAAGTATAAAAAAAAAAAAAAAAAAAAAAAATATATACACACACACGTATGTATATATATTGTAAGAGAACGTCTCCAGCATGTCCCGTTCACTTCACATTAGAGAAGATACTGTCGGCAAAATATCGCCATGAATATTCTATATCCATATTTGCCTAAGAATACATTTGTGTGACATCAGGGATGCAAAAGACGGCCACGTCTTCAAGAATGCTAAGCAGGTCACCACCGTTTACAAAAAAAGAAAAAAAAAATTACCCTCACCCCCTCTTTCTAGAACAGAACCTGGATTTAACTCTCTTGCATTATCGTCTTAGAATAAAGTTCCCCCCCCCAAAAAAAAAGAAATGAAATATATATATATATATATATATATATATATATATATATATATATATATATATATATATAATGAAGAGTACAGAGTTGGCTCGGACAACAGGTGTATTACTGAAGGTTTATTGGCCTGTTTTGCATTTGGAATCTCCGTCCTGGGAAAAAAAAAGAACTATGTACAGGAGGATGGGGGCAGCAGCACGGCGTTCGAGAACCCCAAACCGACAGTGACATTCCACATTAGGGGATAAAATATCGCGGTATAGATGCAACAAATGTGCCTTGATAGTGGCTTCAGAGCCGTTCGTGTAGCCGTTACCGTGGCATTAGCATAAGCAACGGGTTCCAGGCACGAGCTCTGCCAGGCTAACAGGAGAGAGACGGAGAGAGAGAGGGAGAGAGAGAGAGAGAGAGAGAGAGAGAGAGAGAGAGAGAGAGAGAGAGAGAGAGAGAGAGGTAAGGGGTGTTATGCGCGCCACGCCGAGCCGAGCCGAGCCGCCAGCCCCCCCTCCTTCTCCCTTGCATAGTGAGAGACGGACAGCCTTCATATCACTGCCTTCAGACGGGGAAAGGATGAGAGGTGGAGTGGAAGAAGTCAGGAACGGAAGGTTGGGAGGACAGGGGGAGGAGGAAAGGGAGAGGAGGGGTTTCAGTTGGGTACACAGGGAGGGTGTGGTTTGGAAGGGAGGGGATTGTGTGGGAGGGAATGTATTGGAGGGATGAAGAGTCGGGAGTAAGCTAAGGAGAGGGAGTAAGGACTAGGCTAGGGAGAAGAGTGGGGAGTAGGCTGGGGAGAAGAGTGGGGAGTAGGCTGGGGAGAAGAGTGGGGAGTAGGCTGGGGAGAAGAGTGGGGAGTAGGCTGGGGAGAAGAGTGGGGAGTAGGCTGGGGAGAAGGACTGTTGTAGTGCGCGAGTACTCCTTGTGGAGAGGGAGGAGATGGGTCGGGTAGTGGTAAGGAAGGGGTATAGAAGGGAGTGGGTGTAATGTAAGTAGGTTAGGGAAGGTATGGAAGGGGAGGATGAGGCAGGACCAGGGGAGATGGGGAGCTAGTATAAGTAGGTGGTGAAGGAAGGGTAGGAGGAGAAGTAGGAAGAGAGATCTCATAAATGTTATAGGGAAAAAAATATAATGACTGAACTGGCGTATTGAAAGGTAGAAGACGCATTATATTTTTTATCGGGTAGATTTAGGGGGGGTTAGATAGAAGGGCGGAAGGTAGAAGTAGATGAAAATCTTGCCGTGTCATCGGAAGTGAAGGAGGGGGAAGGGAGGGTAGGAGCTGTGTGTGAGAGGGGGGGAAAAAGGAGGGAGGAGGAGGAGAGTGGGGGGTGGGGGGACTAAAGAGAAAATAATGATAGAGCGACAGACGTATTAGCATTGAAAGTGAGGGAAACACATCAGTGTTTATATGCAACCCGGAGCCAGCTGAGTGGATTTGAATGGAGGCAAACGACTTCTAATGACCAATTAAGGCCGCTGTAAAGAGGGCGAGACGGGTCTTCCCTCCCCCACCGCCCCCCTGCATGATGATAACAGCGATCACATGGCTGGGATGGTCCGCCAGACACCAGGGTTGATAAGGCAGCAGGAGTGTTGTGAGGGCCGACACACCGGCCCTGGCCTGGCCTGCTGGTGGCGGCGTCCTGCTGGTGCAAGGGCAGGAGACGTCTTGGGAAAGTTTGCATAGAGACGTGAGCTCTGGAGGAGAGGGGAAGGAGGGAGGGAGGGAGGAGAGAGGGAAGACATGGAGGCATAAAGGGAGGGAAGAGGCAAAGGGATGAGATGACCCATTCCACGGACCAGGATTAACGTGGAGGGAGCGATGGGTTATGATGGTTGTGTGAGGGAAGAAGATATATACGAGCAAACGGATTGGCAGATAGTGAATTAGATAGATAGATATATTGAGAGACAGGGATGGATAAATGGATAGAGAGAGGGAGAGAGAGAGAGAGAGAGAGGGGTAATAGAGAGACGAGACGCATATAATTACCACAAGTTACACACTTCCCCGCGCAGCCAGAACATGTTTAACCTCATTGTGCCAGACATGCTGCACCGTTACCCACTTACCACCGCCCTATAAGGCACAACTCGGTCACACGACCCACATTTATCATCCCCCTGCTTCTCACCCCTACACGATGACCCAAATTTTGCGGCCAGATATCGAGCTATACAGGAGGCCCGGTGGTTACCCATTCCGAAGACGACGTCTCTCTGAACTGTGGATTATTAGGCGGGGGTCCCTTGTGAGTAGGGTTGACTCAAGCCTGGATGATGTAGGAAGCAAATGGGTGATTACATCAACAGCATAGCGGAAGCCCTACTCTCGCATCTTCGCTGAAAAGTCTATGAAGACTACACCCTTCCTGACGCGGTCCTGGATCACACTCTAGTGAAAGACCGGTGTAGCAACGGGACCAGGTCTTCCTTCTACCACTGGAAAGCGAACCCCAGCAGGGTCCTCCTTAGCAAAGTGATTGCCTGGATACACGCTGCGGAATTTCATCATTGTACCAAGCTAACACACCTGACGCGGTCCGACATCAACCACTGGTATGGAAAACTGAAAGACCCAACCAGTTTGAGCAGAGACTCCTTCCTTTCTTCACATCAAGCTACCTCTCATGTGAAGACGAGGATCAACTAGATAAGAGCCACTTTACCACCTAATGTCAGAGACTTCCTCCGCCTTGAAGCATCCTACGTCCTAGCCAGTTACCCAGCCCGCAACGCCCCTAGAATCGGTACATGTATTTGAAAACGTCAGACGGTGACACAGCTTCAAGATAAAGCGCTCCAGTACACTTGTTGACCTACCCATGGAACTCTACAAGAAGGTCCTCCTTGTACTCACCCAACCCGTCTGCTTCGCTACCCATACTTCTCTCCAGCAGTCGAAGTAAACCCCAGTTTGAAGACTCCATATGTCTCCCCCAATGCTTAAGTCAACAAGTCCACGATCTTACCGACCGAGTTACGACCCATTCCCAACGCCCAGATTCCCAGCTCAGTCTGTGAAAGTTTTGTGTTTAATTGGGCTTACAAATACGTTGCGAGTTCCACAGTACTACCCCAGCAGTATGGTAAGGTGAAGACCTCCTCTACAGTTCACTGCCTCTCCAGCTTCCCGGACTTTATTAATCACGACTGAGATGCAAGACCTCCGTGGACTTTCACCTTCGCCAGACGCCTTGGACTTCGGAGAAATCTCATATCCTCACCTTGCCGACTTCCTCGCCGAGCTCTGACAGCCTGCACGTACCCTGATACATCTCTTCGAAGGAAGGACGTCCTCAACCCTGCCAGGGGCGTCAGTACTGACGACACCTCCTCCAGCTACATCGTCCCTCGCCACACCCTGAACACCTTCCAGAAATGGACTCCTGCCAACCTTGTCATCATCAACCGAACTCAGGACCCTATAGTTGTGCACGTCGCCCTTGCTTCCAGCCATATCCCATCCACCCTAGTGCCTCATTAGGCCCGAGCACCCTCCAGGATGTTCAGTCCGCCAAGCTTGACGGTGTCACTCCGGACGACAGACTAAGCTGGAAAGAACACGTGAGCATCATCATCAAATCCCCCAGCTACCATCTCTACGTCATCCGTAAATTCAAGACACTTGGACTCCTTGCATCTGGACTCTGAAAACATCCACACCACTTTCATTCTTCCTAAACTCACCTGTGCTTCCCCTACCTGGTCTTCCTCCCCTGTCCACTACAACCCTGTCCACTACAGAACAGGAGCTGGGGGGAACTACAACGCCATCTCGCCACCTTCAGTCATCTCATTCTACCAGATATCCCTCGTCCCCAGGTTGCAAGGCGACCCCACAACTGCCAAGCTTGCACAGATCGTCACAAGGACTGCCTCATCCCAACCATTGTGAACATCGGTGATAACAAGCAAACTGTCATCCCACCGTTTGTTTAAGGACTGTCTTTTTTAACGCCTACCCTGCCCCCGTTTTCTAGCTCAGTGTTGCAGTCGTGCGTTTTCTACTTTTTATATACAGTTTCGGCTTTTGTTTTGCATTTGATTCAGTAATCCGTGTATCATAATCATTGCTGTTAGTATTATCATCATTATCAGATATCATAATCATTGTCATCATTATTATCATCATTATCAGGGATATTAATCATTGCTGTCGTTATTATCATCACTATTATCAATTCAGGCATATAGAGAGACAGACAGACGGTCACGTTTGGAAAGACAAAGGGAGACAGAGACAGACAAATAAAGACATAAAGAGGGAGACGAGAAGAGAAAGACTGGGTTGATAGATAAACTCATAGACCTCAAACAATGTAGAAAAGTAAAGTACACATAAAAAACAAGAAATAGAAGGAAGAGGAAAGTATCGAGAACAATTCAACATTCAACACTAATTATACTTTCCATACCACAGCGTTACAACGCATCAAGGAATCACTATAGTTTCCCCCTGGGAAAAACGGAAAACGTACGTCAAAATCAACAAACCCGCCATACAAATCAGGGACAACAAAAGAGATTTCCTTTAAGGGACGAACGGCAAGGCATTCTTTTAGGATAAAACGTCAGTATAATTTTTCTTTTCTTCTTTTTCTTTTGGCGTTACGGCCCAGTCGAATGGTAGAGGGGGGGGCGAGAGGGGGGGACCTGGTGTGTGTGTGTGTGTGTGTGTGTGTGTGTGTGTGGGGGGAGGGGGTTGGATATTTCGCATGAAACATATCGGTCCTCATTAGAAGAGAGAGAGCAGTGTGGGGTGCGCAAACGTAAGCATCATTAGATGAGAGTTATTAGGGCAGTTGGGCGCGAGAATGCTTGGTCGTAAATTTTGGCTGGTAGGTTTACGGAACACCTGACATAAGTTTTGGAGTAACGGTGTTGACTATTTCTGGCAGGCAGACAAGGGCGCGAAGAGCCGGCTGCCGCTCGCGAGCGCGAATTGGTCGGTCGGTCGACCGTTGTTGGGTTGGCTGGCTGGCTGGGGGTGGCGTGGATTGGCTGAGAGGATCCAAGGTTCGATTCCACCCCATATCAAGGTGTCATTGTTTGAATTGATCGTTGGCATTTAAGGGTTTAGGTCGTGTTTATTGTATTGTATATTTTTTTAGATCATTTGTGTAATAGTGATATTATCATTATTGCTGTTATTTTTATTATTATTATTATTATTATTATTATATTATTATTATTATTATTATTATTATCATATTTACATCTGCCGTTATTATCATAATCATTATGATTATTGTTATTGTTACTATTATTATTATAACGAAAAATTGAAGAAGAAAATATGAAGAAGAAGGATTTACTGAATTAACTGCAGCTGGAGTCGGAAAATATACAGAGAAAATATATGCATCATGAAAAAGGATTGTGGTAAAAAAAAAAGAAAACGAGGGTTTAAATAGCCTTTACACAAATTCTGGGGTGAAGGTTTGATGCAGTCTGATCGTTGACGTTCGCACTGGTAGGGACAATGTTGTTTGGTTGGGTTCGATGCGGCTTAGGTGCCGAACTGTAACTGGGGGACGAGGGATCTCTGGTGAAAAGGGTATGACGGTGGCGTGCATGGTGCTGTATCTTCTTCCCGCTGTGCTTGATGCAATCCAGAAACTCCATTGTTATAAAACCGCACAAAAGCAAAACTGATTATATATATATATATATATATATATATATATATATATATATATATATATATATATATATATATATATATCCTCTACCCACATCTACATTTTTTAGGGGGTTTGATGACATATCAGTATGTCTCTCCTAGGCAGATCTTGCTAAAACTTCCCCCGAAATTCAGTAGCTTTTCTTTTCCCATCTTCGTCCCATGTCCCTCGACCCTGCCCTCTATCTACTCAACAGTTTGTTCCGTCACTGCGTGAAACTCGCCTCTTACCTCGCTACACACGACCCAAAATTCCAGCCTTGAAAGCTGTCATTTGCCTTATCGGTGAAACGGGCCCCGAACTTTTCCGGGGGGGCCACCTCCCTCCATCTGGGTCGTCCAGTGCCTCTCTTGTCTTTTTATCTTTGGTCTTTCCTCGGGCCTTTGGGTTAAGGTCAAGTGCCTTGCTCTGTCTCCCTGTTGTCTGTACCTTAGATCAGTACTCACTCCTTCGTAATCAGTTCCAGAATTTCAGGTCTGTTGAAAACTAACCTCGCGAGAGATCCTATGTATGTCCATGAACGATGGTCTCTGATCCTAATTTTTTTCCAGGGAATTAGTCATGTTATTAAGCATGGAAGTAGTTATGCCTGTTGATGAATTTTCGGAATCTTCAGATGAAATTTCAGAATTAATCGTTTATCTTAAATCCGTCGCACTTATATCTTTCATAGGGTCTCCCCCACCCAACCTCATGACACACGTTCCTCCTCCTCCTCCTCCTCCTCCTCCTCCTCCTCCTTCTCCTCCACATTATATAACCTGCAGCTTTTATTTGAACGTAGAAAATAACAGGCGTCTGTTGTTTCGCCTCTCGTAAAACAAGAGTGTCTGACTCCTGATATATGTTGCTAGGGAGGTGGGGGGGCGGACGACGCAGAACCTGGGTACTGCACAACACCAATAAAGGACAGAATTAGAGAGAAAAATAAAGGGGGGGGGCGTTCTCTTGCTGCAAAATGAATCATCTGTTCCAGCGTGGAACTATTACCTCGACGACCATTACGCCTGGAATCAGATCATTACAGAAGGGAGGGACATCACCCGACCCGACCCGACCCGACCCGACCCAACCCAACCCGACCTAACCCTTCCCTCCTCCTCCTCCTCCTCCACCCTCCCTCACAGAAATTTTAACTAGGGGGATATTTTGTCCCTAGCCCAACCAACCCACCACCCTCCTCCTCCACCCAGCAGCTTTACTTTGTCCTGGATTCCTGTTAATAAAGTCCCAGCCCTCGGGGGCCATAAGGCCCTGGGCATCGCTTATTAACCCATTGTACCCAGAGTCTGGTTGCCAAGTGGCAAAGATTTGCCCAGGAGAGGGAGTCTCTGGCCCTCCCTACCTCCCTCTGTCCAGCGTCCGACGCGCGGATATGAATTCAACTTGATGTCGCCTGCCTCGCAAAATTCCTGTAGGATTTGATGCCCTGTAATCTCACGACTGCAGTGTCTATCCAGGTTCTTTTCCCCCTTGAATATACCATGGGAATATGTTGATATTTACTCGTACTCAGTGAGGGACGTTGGCATTACTCGGTTATATTCTAGTGTACAGCAGTCGTCGACTCGATTTCCATACCTGCGTTGATGCTCAAGTGATTAAGACTTCCTTTAGGCATATCTGCGTAGGATTAGGTTGCGTCTGCCAACCATGTCTGATTTACTGCGAACAGTTGGATATACTTTCGTGGGCTGTAACATACGACCCTGATATACTCGAGTATAGTATGATATAATGTATACTTACATAAGCCCCATCATCAGGCTTGCTAAACACCACGTGAGTAAGAAAAAGATCCAGTATACTCACGTAATACTTATGAACGTAATGTTAACAAGCTCCACTGTGCTCTGTCCTACTCACTTTGAAATGTTGTGGTGTACGCTGATGTACTCTAGTATGCTCAGATATGCTCCATTATGTGCTTTGATATGCTCTGTGTATCCCCCCTTACACACCCCCGCCCGCCCGTCACTGCACCCTCCAGCCCACCCCAGCGGTCTGCCCGTTAGTCGTGGTCATTCGTGGAGGGAAGGCAGCCAGCCAGCTTTGGCTCAGGTGTGGGAGAGATCCCCAGCACTCAGCGTGATCACCCCTTACCCACGGATAATGGGGAGAGTGTCTAGGGGAAGAGGGAGGGAGGGAGTGTGGGGGAAATATCTCAAGCCCCTTCCCCCTTCCCTATTATACCTACCATCCCTTCCCATTCCTATCTACATCCCAGTCTGCTGAGAGTGCCCTTGAGGGAGGGAGAAGGGGTGAGGGATCTTCTGCCAGGAAGTCTTGGAGACGTGGTCAGGTGTGGGTCATGTCGTGTGAGAGGTGGTCACTGGGCGTCAGGGAGGTTTGAAGGTAAAAGGGAGGTGTTCGTCAAGGTCTGTGAAAGGGTCTCAAAAAGGAAGAGTTCGTTAAGGTGTGTTAAAGGATCTTTAAAAGGGAGGTGTTCGTCAAGGTATGTTAAAGGGTTTTTGATGGTAATGGCTGTCACAATATGGTATGCAGACGGAAGGATGGCTGTCAGAGAGTATTTCAGGAGTGCAGGGAAGGAGCTCTTAAGAGATGAAAAGGTGTCGTGGAGAAAGAGAATAGACCGGGTTGTCAAGATGTGTTGAAGAGAATTTCTCCTCACTATTCCTTTTCATCTTCCTTCTTCTATCCTCCCTTCCCTCTATCCTTTTGTCGTCTCCCCAAGTTCACCTATCCTACCCAATCTTCTTCCCTCTCCCTAGGAGCCTTCTTTAGCACTATCTCGTCTCTATCCATATAGATCGAGAAACTGGGATACATTTACTCTCCTCCAGCAGATAATCTCGTCAAAGACCACCAGGTCTTCTGTTATCTGTCCCTCCTTTTTTTTTTCCATCGCCTACTCCCTCTTAGTTCCTCCTCCTCCTCCTCCTCTCCCCTTCTTTATTCCCATCCTCCTTACCCATTACCTTCTCCACCTCTCATTTATATTCTCCCCTTACTTCCCTCTCCCCTCCTCTCTACCCCCGGTCTGCAATAACCCCAGGTCTCCCCCCTTCTGCAATAACCCCAGGTCCCCCCCCCTTCTGCAATAACCCCAGGTCTCCCCCCTTCTGCAATAACCCCAGGTCTCCCCCCTTCTGCAATAACCCCAGGTCTCCCCCCTTCTGCAATAACCCCAGGTCTCCCCCCTTCTGCAATAACCCCAGGTCTCCCCCCTTCTGCAATAACCCCAGGTCTCCCCCCTTCTGCAATAACCCCAGGTCTCCCCCCTTCTGCAATAACCCCAGGTCTCCCCCCTTCTGCAATAACCCCAGGTCTCCCCCCTTCTGCAATAACCCCAGGTCTCCCCCCTTCTGCAATAACCCCAGGTCTCCCCCCTTCTGCATAACCCCAGGTCTCTCCCCTTCTGCAATAACCCCAGGTCTCCCCCCTTCTGCAATAACCCCAGGTCTCCCCCCTTCTGCAATAACCCCAGGTCTCCCCCCTTCTGCAATAACCCCAGGTCTCCCCCCTTCTGCATAACCCCAGGTCTCTCCCCTTCTGCAATAACCCCAGGTCTCCCCCCTTCTGCAATAACCCCAGGTCTCCCCCCTTCTGCAATAACCCCAGGTCTCCCCCCTTCTGCAATAACCCCAGGTCTCCCCCCTTCTGCAATAACCCCAGGTCCCCCCCCCTTCTGCAATAACCCCAGGTCTCCCCCCTTCTGCAATAACCCCAGGTCTCTCCCCTTCTGCAATAACCCCAGGTCTCCCCCCTTCTGCAATAACCCCAGGTCTCCCCCCTTCTGCAATAACCCCAGTCTCCCCCCTTCTGCAATAACCCCAGGTCTCCCCCCTTCTGCAATAACCCCAGGTCTCCCCCCTTCTGCAATAACCCCAGGTCTCCCCCCTTCTGCAATAACCCCAGGTCCCCCCCCCTTCTGCAATAACCCCAGGTCTCCCCCCTTCTGCAATAACCCCAGGTCTCTCCCCTTCTGCAATAACCCCAGGTCTCCCCCCTTCTGCAATAACCCCAGGTCTCCCCCCTTCTGCAATAACCCCAGGTCTCCCCCCTTCTGCAATAACCCCAGGTCTCCCCCCTTCTGCAATAACCCCAGGTCTCCCCCCTTCTGCAATAACCCCAGGTCTCCCCCCTTCTGCAATAACCCCAGGTCTCCCCCCTTCTGCAATAACCCCAGGTCTCCCCCCTTCTGCAATAACCCCAGGTCTCCCCCCTTCTGCAATAACCCCAGGTCTCCCCCCTTCTGCAATAACCCCAGGTCTCCCCCCTTCTGCAATAACCCCAGGTCTCCCCCCTTCTGCAATAACCCCAGGTCTCCCCCCTTCTGCAATAACCCCAGGTCTCTCCCCTTCTGCAATAACCCCAGGTCTCCCCCCTTCTGCAATAACCCCAGGTCTCTCCCCTTCTGCAATAACCCCAGGTCTCTCCCCTTCTGCAATAACCCCAGGTCTCCCCCCTTCTGCAATAACCCCAGGTCTCCCCCCTTCTGCAATAACCCCAGGTCTCCCCCCTTCTGCAATAACCCCAGGTCTCCCCCCTTCTGCAATAACCCCAGGTCTCCCCCCTTCTGCAATAACCCCAGGTCTCCCCCCTTCTGCAATAACCCCAGGTCTCTCCCCTTCTGCAATAACCCCAGTCTCCCCCCTTCTGCAATAACCCCAGGTCTCCCCCCTTCTGCAATAACCCCAGGTCTCCCCCCTTCTGCAATAACCCCAGGTCTCCCCCCTTCTGCAATAACCCCAGGTCTCCCCCCTTCTGCAATAACCCCAGGTCTCCCCCCTTCTGCAATAACCCCAGGTCTCCCCCCTTCTGCAATAACCCCAGTCTCCCCCCTTCTGCAATAACCCCAGGTCTCTCCCCTTCTGCAATAACCCCAGGTCTCCCCCCTTCTGCAATAACCCCAGGTCTCCCCCCTTCTGCAATAACCCCAGGTCTCTCCCCTTCTGCAATAACCCCAGGTCTCCCCCCTTCTGCAATAACCCCAGGTCTCTCCCCTTCTGCAATAACCCCAGGTCTCCCCCCTTCTGCAATAACCCCAGGTCTCCCCCCTTCTGCAATAACCCCAGGTCTCTCCCCTTCTGCAATAACCCCAGGTCTCCCCCCTTCTGCAATAACCCCAGGTCTCTCCCCTTCTGCAATAACCCCAGGTCTCCCCCCTTCTGCAATAACCCCAGGTCTCTCCCCTTCTGCAATAACCCCAGGTCTCCCCCCTTCTGCAATAACCCCAGGTCTCCCCCCTTCTGCAATAACCCCAGGTCTCCCCCCTTCTGCAATAACCCCAGGTCTCCCCCCTTCTGCAATAACCCCAGGTCTCTCCCCTTCTGCAATAACCCCAGGTCTCTCCCCTTCTGCAATAACCCCAGGTCTCTCCCCTTCTGCAATAACCCCAGGTCTCCCCCCTTCTGCAATAACCCCAGTCTCCCCCCTTCTGCAATAACCCCAGGTCTCCCCCCTTCTGCAATAACCCCAGGTCTCCCCCCTTCTGCAATAACCCCAGGTCTCCCCCCTTCTGCAATAACCCCAGTCTCCCCCCTTCTGCAATAACCCCAGGTCTCCCCCCTTCTGCAATAACCCC
The DNA here is from genome assembly GCF_036320965.1 of Panulirus ornatus. Classification (NCBI taxonomy): domain Eukaryota; kingdom Metazoa; phylum Arthropoda; class Malacostraca; order Decapoda; family Palinuridae; genus Panulirus; species Panulirus ornatus. The sequence continues at coordinate 8,935,191 of NC_092265.1, read as the reverse complement.
AGGTCTCTCCCCTTCTGCAATAACCCCAGGTCTCTCCCCTTCTGCAATAACCCCAGGTCTCCCCCCTTCTGCAATAACCCCAGGTCTCTCCCCTTCTGCAATAACCCCAGGTCTCTCCCCTTCTGCAATAACCCCAGGTCTCCCCCCTTCTGCAATAACCCCAGGTCTCTCCCCTTCTGCAATAACCCCAGGTCTCCCCCCTTCTGCAATAACCCCAGGTCTCTCCCCTTCTGCAATAACCCCAGGTCTCTCCCCTTCTGCAATAACCCCAGGTCTCCCCCCTTCTGCAATAACCCCAGGTCTCCCCCCTTCTGCAATAACCCCAGGTCTCTCCCCTTCTGCAATAACCCCAGGTCTCCCCCCTTCTGCAATAACCCCAGGTCTCTCCCCTTCTGCAATAACCCCAGGTCTCCCCCCTTCTGCAATAACCCCAGGTCTCCCCCCTTCTGCAATAACCCCAGGTCCCCCCCCCTTCTGCAATAACCCCAGGTCTCCCCCCTTCTGCAATAACCCCAGGTCTCCCCCCTTCTGCAATAACCCCAGGTCCCCCCCCCTTCTGCAATAACCCCAGTCTCCCCCCTTCTGCAATAACCCCAGGTCCCCCCCCCTTCTGCAATAACCCCAGGTCTCTCCCCTTCTGCAATAACCCCAGGTCTCTCCCCTTCTGCAATAACCCCAGGTCTCCCCCCTTCTGCAATAACCCCAGGTCCCCCCCTGGTTCACCCCCCTTCTGCAATAACCCCAGGTCTCCCCCCTTCTGCAATAACCCCAGGTCTCTCCCCTTCTGCAATAACCCCAGGTCTCCCCCCTTCTGCAATAACCCCAGGTCTCCCCCCTTCTGCAATAACCCCAGGTCTCCCCCCTTCTGCAATAACCCCAGGTCTCCCCCCTTCTGCAATAACCCCAGGTCTCCCCCCTTCTGCAATAACCCCAGGTCTCTCCCCTTCTGCAATAACCCCAGGTCTCTCCCCTTCTGCAATAACCCCAGGTCTCCCCCCTTCTGCAATAACCCCAGGTCTCTCCCCTTCTGCAATAACCCCAGGTCTCCCCCCTTCTGCAATAACCCCAGGTCTCCCCCCTTCTGCAATAACCCCAGGTCTCCCCCCTTCTGCAATAACCCCAGGTCTCCCCCCTTCTGCAATAACCCCAGGTCTCTCCCCTTCTGCAATAACCCCAGGTCTCCCCCCTTCTGCAATAACCCCAGGTCTCTCCCCTTCTGCAATAACCCCAGGTCTCTCCCCTTCTGCAATAACCCCAGGTCTCTCCCCTTCTGCAATAACCCCAGGTCTCCCCCCTTCTGCAATAACCCCAGGTCTCCCCCCTTCTGCAATAACCCCAGGTCTCTCCCCTTCTGCAATAACCCCAGGTCTCCCCCCTTCTGCAATAACCCCAGGTCTCCCCCCTTCTGCAATAACCCCAGGTCTCCCCCCTTCTGCAATAACCCCAGGTCTCCCCCCTTCTGCAATAACCCCAGGTCTCTCCCCTTCTGCAATAACCCCAGGTCTCCCCCCTTCTGCAATAACCCCAGGTCTCCCCCCTTCTGCAATAACCCCAGGTCTCCCCCCTTCTGCAATAACCCCAGGTCTCTCCCCTTCTGCAATAACCCCAGGTCTCCCCCCTTCTGCAATAACCCCAGGTCTCTCCCCTTCTGCAATAACCCCAGGTCTCCCCCCTTCTGCAATAACCCCAGGTCTCTCCCCTTCTGCAATAACCCCAGGTCTCCCCCCTTCTGCAATAACCCCAGGTCTCTCCCCTTCTGCAATAACCCCAGGTCTCCCCCCTTCTGCAATAACCCCAGGTCCCCCCCCCTTCTGCAATAACCCCAGGTCTCCCCCCTTCTGCAATAACCCCAGGTCTCCCCCCTTCTGCAATAACCCCAGGTCTCCCCCCTTCTGCAATAACCCCAGGTCTCCCCCCTTCTGCAATAACCCCAGGTCTCTCCCCTTCTGCAATAACCCCAGGTCTCTCCCCTTCTGCAATAACCCCAGGTCTCTCCCCTTCTGCAATAACCCCAGGTCTCTCCCCTTCTGCAATAACCCCAGGTCCCCCCCCCTTCTGCAATAACCCCAGGTCTCCCCCCTTCTGCAATAACCCCAGGTCCCCCCCCCTTCTGCAATAACCCCAGGTCTCCCCCCTTCTGCAATAACCCCAGGTCTCCCCCCTTCTGCAATAACCCCAGGTCTCCCCCCTTCTGCAATAACCCCAGGTCTCCCCCCTTCTGCAATAACCCCAGGTCTCTCCCCTTCTGCAATAACCCCAGGTCTCTCCCCTTCTGCAATAACCCCAGGTCTCCCCCCTTCTGCAATAACCCCAGGTCTCCCCCCTTCTGCAATAACCCCAGGTCTCTCCCCTTCTGCAATAACCCCAGGTCCCCCCCCCTTCTGCAATAACCCCAGGTCTCCCCCCTTCTGCAATAACCCCAGGTCTCTCCCCTTCTGCAATAACCCCAGGTCTCCCCCCTTCTGCAATAACCCCAGGTCTCTCCCCTTCTGCAATAACCCCAGGTCTCTCCCCTTCTGCAATAACCCCAGGTCTCCCCCCTTCTGCAATAACCCCAGTCTCCCCCCTTCTGCAATAACCCCAGGTCTCCCCCCTTCTGCAATAACCCCAGGTCTCTCCCCTTCTGCAATAACCCCAGGTCTCCCCCCTTCTGCAATAACCCCAGGTCTCTCCCCTTCTGCAATAACCCCAGGTCTCTCCCCTTCTGCAATAACCCCAGGTCTCCCCCCTTCTGCAATAACCCCAGGTCTCCCCCCTTCTGCAATAACCCCAGGTCTCCCCCCTTCTGCAATAACCCCAGGTCTCCCCCCTTCTGCAATAACCCCAGGTCTCCCCCCTTCTGCAATAACCCCAGGTCTCCCCCCTTCTGCAATAACCCCAGGTCTCTCCCCTTCTGCAATAACCCCAGGTCTCCCCCCTTCTGCAATAACCCCAGGTCTCCCCCCTTCTGCAATAACCCCAGGTCTCCCCCCTTCTGCAATAACCCCAGGTCCCCCCCCCTTCTGCAATAACCCCAGGTCCCCCCCCCTTCTGCAATAACCCCAGGTCTCCCCCCTTCTGCAATAACCCCAGGTCTCCCCCCTTCTGCAATAACCCCAGGTCTCCCCCCTTCTGCAATAACCCCAGGTCTCTCCCCTTCTGCAATAACCCCAGGTCTCTCCCCTTCTGCAATAACCCCAGGTCTCTCCCCTTCTGCAATAACCCCAGGTCTCCCCCCTTCTGCAATAACCCCAGGTCTCTCCCCTTCTGCAATAACCCCAGGTCTCCCCCCTTCTGCAATAACCCCAGGTCTCTCCCCTTCTGCAATAACCCCAGGTCTCCCCCCTTCTGCAATAACCCCAGGTCTCCCCCCTTCTGCAATAACCCCAGGTCTCCCCCCTTCTGCAATAACCCCAGGTCTCCCCCCTTCTGCAATAACCCCAGGTCTCCCCCCTTCTGCAATAACCCCAGGTCTCTCCCCTTCTGCAATAACCCCAGGTCTCTCCCCTTCTGCAATAACCCCAGGTCTCCCCCCTTCTGCAATAACCCCAGGTCTCTCCCCTTCTGCAATAACCCCAGGTCTCCCCCCTTCTGCAATAACCCCAGGTCTCTCCCCTTCTGCAATAACCCCAGGTCTCCCCCCTTCTGCAATAACCCCAGGTCTCCCCCCTTCTGCAATAACCCCAGGTCTCCCCCCTTCTGCAATAACCCCAGGTCTCTCCCCTTCTGCAATAACCCCAGGTCTCCCCCCTTCTGCAATAACCCCAGGTCTCTCCCCTTCTGCAATAACCCCAGGTCTCTCCCCTTCTGCAATAACCCCAGGTCTCCCCCCTTCTGCATAACCCCAGGTCTCCCCCCTTCTGCATAACCCCAGGTCTCCCCCTTCTGCAATAACCCCAGGTCTCCCCCCTTCTGCAATAACCCCAGGTCTCCCCCCTTCTGCAATAACCCCAGGTCCCCCCCCCTTCTGCAATAACCCCAGGTCTCCCCCCTTCTGCAGTAACCCCAGGTCTCCCCCCTTCTGCAATAACCCCAGGCTCACCCCCCTTCTGCAATAACCCCAGGTCTCCCCCCTTCTGCAATAACCCCAGGTCTCCCCCTTCTGCAATAACCCCAGGTCTCCCCCCTTCTGCAATAACCCCAGGTCTCCCCCCTTCTGCAATAACCCCAGGTCTCCCCCCTTCTGCAATAACCCCAGGTCCCCCCCCTGGTTCACCCCCCTTCTGCAATAACCCCAGGTTCACCCCCCTTCTGCATAACCCCAGGTTCACACCCCCCCTCCAGTCTGCAATGACCCCAGGTTCACACCCCTTCTGCATAACCCCAGGTTCACACCCCCCCTCCAGTCTGCAATGACCCCAGGTTTCTCTCCCCCCCTCCTACCCCCGGTCTGCAATAACCCCAGGTTTCTCCCCCTCCTCCCACCCACCCCCCACCCCCCGTCCGCAATACCTCGAATAAATCACAGATTTTGGCGCCAGTTCCTCCCTTTTGACGTCTGAGAGAGACTCTCTCTCTCTCTCTCTCTCTCTCTCTCTCTCTCTCTCTCTCTCTCTCTCTCTCTCTCTCTCTCCCTCCCCCGCACACAGACGACGACCCCAGGTGGGAATCCAGGAGAGTCACAGGCGCGAAGTGTCCGTAATATTCCAGGCGGAGGCAAGGCCCCCAAAAGAAAAAAAAAAAAAAGAGAGAAAAAAAAGGAAAAAAAAAATGAAGGCGTATGAATATTTGATTTAGGCTCGTCGGGTCGGCCTTATCATACCCCCCCTCCCCCCTCCTGTCCTCCCCCTCCCCCCCTCTCCTCCCCCCTCCTCTCGAGCAGCAAGTTACGATCGTATATTCTTCCCCCCCTCCCTCTCCCCCCTCCCCCCTCCCCAAGTTGAGAGACTCATTACGCGCATAAACGTCACTTGCAACACAACATATAAAAGCCATTAAAAATTCATCAGAAGTTGGCTGGTTGCTCGGGTGGGGGGGGGGGGGGGTTAGAGAGAGAGAGAGAGAGAGAGAGAGAGAGAGAGAGAGAGAGAGAGAGAGAGAGAGAGAGTGTAGTTAGGTCGCTCTGTACGTGGGTAAGGGTGTAGCACAAGGGATGGGGGTAGTTGGGTAAGCATGTAGGTAAGGGTTGTGCGTTGGGGGTGAAAGGTTAGTGGGTAGGGAAGTGCTTGTACGTGGGATGGGAGGTGGGTACGTGGGAAATCTACATGGGGTAAAAGGTATGTAGGTTAGAGGTTGGTAGGTGGGGGAAATTTTTTTACGTGAGGTTGGGTAGGTAAATACGTGGGGTAGGGTAGGGTTGGGTAGGTAAGTACGTAGGGTAGGGTAAGGTAGGGTATGTAGGTAGCACCATTGCATGGAAGGGGAGGGAGGTCAGGTGTGGTCAGCACCTGCGGGCGAGGAGGCAGAGGAACAAATTCAACGTGGCCAACGACGGAAACACACACAAGGATGAAAAAATTCTGCCATTCTTGTCGCACTCCTTCCTTCTTCCCTCCCACCCTCCCGCGCTCCGCTACCAGCAGCAGCCACAACTTGTTGAGGATTCTTTGTCCCGTGGCGGCAACTCAAGGAGGAGAGAGAGAGAGACAGAGAGAGAGAGAGAGAGAGAGAGAGAGAGAGAGAGAGAGAGAGAGAGAGAGAGAGAGGAGACCCTGGGAGGGAGAGAAGGAGGTGTGGGCTAGGGAGCGGGGCGACTTTGTGGAGGTGGGGGGATACATACACACACACACACACAGTGATAGTACCGCCAAGTTGTTCCGAGCTGGAAATCGGCTGCTTATTTTTGGCATTCTGGACGTAGCGCCACTCTCCTTTATCATCGCGCAAGGTCTTCATCCTTCTCTCTGCTATTTGCAGGTGGACAAGGTATATGGTCCAGACAGCATAATACCTCCTTGCGTTCCAAACATGTGTACCTCTGAGTTGGCTCCGGTCGTTGCTCGTCTATCCCTTTTCTTTTTGAGAATCCAAATTATTCTCTCTCCCTCTTGGAAGCATGCCTTGGTTCACCCCTTCCCCTAAAGGTGGAGACCAGTCTAACACGTCTGACTACCGACCCATCGCTCTCACTTTTCTTGACTTTGAAGTCTTCGAAACTCTCCGTAACTCTCACGCTCTCGAGCACAGAATCTCATTCCCTTTTTTCTGAATGCCAATACGACTTTGGCCGTGCAGAGTCTATACTGGCGATCTCTCATTTGGTCTTGCCCTTTCAGGAATCGTTTCTCGTGGCTCTCGGTATCTCTAAAACCTTTGACAGGGTGTTACACAGGTCTTTGCCCGTTAAACATCCTTCCTGTGGCCTCTCTTCTTCTTCTCTCTCTGTATCCTTATACACTGATTTCTCTCCAGTCGCTCCAACGCGGTAGTTACTGCAAAGTTTACATCTTCTTTGGACCCTACCGACAGTGGTGTCCCTCGAAGGTGCTGTCCTTTCGCCTACCTATTTTTTTTCTCTGTTCATTTTCGAACCCTATTCATTTGTAGGCTGATAATTCCATTCTGTATGCTTCAACCCACTTTCCCTTCCCTACTCCCTCCCATACCGGGTCTTTTTCTCGAACTGAACATATTTTCTTTCTTCACTCAGACCTGTGCAGCATCGATGAATGGGTAAGTAGTAACCTGGATGTATTTAGTTGTGTAAAATCGCACATTCTCTGAATATCTTTGTACCTGCGGCACACATGTGGCTGCTGCTTCCCACAGTTTCTCCGTGGAGACCTACCTCACGAAGGTTGACCGTTATTACACCTCCTTTCCTCATACAACGATGCTGTGGCATTCTCCTCCGTCTTTTTTTTCTCCCGCTTTCTATTAACTTTTTTCTTTTATCTTTACAAAAGAAAATGAATGTTTTACTTCGTACATTCGAGTTTAAGCTCCAGGTCAACTACGTATGCCAGAGGGCAGGTTCAAGGTCACTTGTGCATGCTGAAAGATAAGGTCAGCCTCGTTATCCCAAGGTCAGTCTGCAGGTCATATGAGTATGTTTGATATCAGGCTTAAGGTCAAGTGTACACCTAGTCAGGTTTCAGGTCAGGTGTATGACTAGTTAGCCTTTCAGGTCAGGTGTATGCTTGGCATGGGTTCAGGTCATGTGTATGCCTGGTCAGAGTTCGGGTCAGGTGTGTGTACTACATGCTTAAGTTTCAGGTCATGAGTGTATACCAGGTCAGGGTTCAGACCAGGTGTGTGTGTTCGGGGGTCAGGACCTGTGGCCGTGGCCTCCGTGATAAGCTGAGCCGGGCCAGGCTTTGTGAATAAATTTTCCGAAGGAAATTTTTGGGCGTAATAGGCTTTAAAACTGACATGATCATCACCTCGTAAAATTCGAAAAAAATAGCCAAAAAAAAAACATTTTGCTACATGTGTAGGAGGAAAAATACCAATAAACAATATATCTTTTTTTTAATAGCAGCCTACATGACATGGGTTAAAACATGCCCTAAATCTTGGCCATCTCGTATGAAGGTAAGATAAAAGAGTGGGAGGAAATGACTCTGGAAGGGAGTAATTACCACTCCTCTGAATGTGGAAAGGTAATTTGGAAGAGAGGAGGAACAGACGGGGTGAGAGGATTCCACAGTTTAGCTTTCCGTGGAGAGAAGCAGGTATCGTAACGATCTATCCTCGAATGATTAACCTCCTCACAGAAACCCTGAGAAGCAGCAGCAGCAGCCCGTCACGTGCCGTGGGTCTATAGGTCTTTGCGGCTGAGACACACACGCCACTTGAGCTCGAGATTGGCAGCGGTTCCGATGCGATCGTGGCACCGATACTACCGTACTACTGTCCTCAGTGACTGAGGAGCCTCAGTGTGGTACCCGGAACCATCGTACACTCCTCCATGTGAGGATTGCTGGTCTTGCTTGCCGTCTCATCACCACTAGCTAGACCACACAATACTCGGGGTCACATGATTACTGTGTGGCCGCTGGTAACTCAAGGGGTGGGCCGTTTTGATAACTGTTTCCTTCCCTACACCTCAAAACTTTGGAACTCTCTACCCTCTCATGTCTTTCCAAATAGCTATGACCTGGCACAATATAAAAGACTTACTTTCTCCAAAATTCGTATATAATTTCCCTTGTCTCTTCTTTTTCCCTTTCATGAAATTCTCTAGATTTCCATTAAGGCCCGGCCTTCATGCAGGACTTTTGTCTGTGGCCAGGTTAAGGCTTTCTCCTTGGTGGGTAGTCAGAACGGTGCTTCGATCAACCCGAACCGAATCCTCCCGTCTCGTTATGCAGTGTGAGGAAGCTCGGTACGGCTTCGAAACAGGCGCGCACCGTACCGAGACAGGGAGTCGAAGCTTCACGCAGGACCCCTGTAGTTCTCGTCCCTATTACACCTGAAAATAAGTATACAGACGCGTGTGTTGTCTACACAGCAGCACGGAGGTGAGGTGGGGTGGGAGGCATGAAGGCTCTCTCTCTCTCTCTCTCTCTCTCTCTCTCTCTCTCTCTCTCTCTCTCTAGCAGGCCGTAATCATTCCAAAATAACATTAATATACACACCAAGGTGTATTTGCTTTCATTTGACGTCCTGGTAATTGTAAACTAGCGAAATCGCGAGGCGGTCACACAAGGGTGGGAGGTGAGGTCGGTTCTGACCAAATATTTGGCTTAATACCCGAATCCATCGTTACCCCGTCCTGTATCAACAGAATTTCAGAAGGAAGTTCTTTTTTTTTTTCTTCTTTCTTTTTTTTCTTAATGATCGCGGGTGTAATGAAAGTCGTAGGAGAGATGATACAAAGAAAAAAGCCTTCACCCACCCAACCAAAAAGAAGAAAAAAAGATGAAAATAATGTTCGTTCCTTCGTCATGGTGGTGACCCCAGTAGACACTTCCGCCTTGGTCGGCCTCCACTCATCGTCCTTGTTTACAACTGGCCATTAATTGGTAAATGCTGGGGTCAGCTGTGTCCCTGTGACTCAGACCCAATTTACTTTCCATTTCCACTAACAGCCTATTATCATTATCATTATTATTATTATTATCATTATTATTATTATTATTATTATTATTATTATCATTATTATCATTATTATTATTATTATTATTATTATTATTATTATTATTATTATCGTTATTATTATTATCATTATGATTAATATTATTATCATTATTATTATCATTATTATTATTATCATTATTATTATTTTTATTATTATTATTATTATTATCATCATTATCATCATTTTTCGTCTCATTTTCTTTTTCTTCTCTTTTTTTTATGACATAATTATGATGAGGATATTTTTATCTTTCTTCTCCAGCAGGTTTCCAGGTCTCGTGTTCATTAGGACAGGGATTATATATTAAAACAACCGCCGGCAGGAGAGGGGAGAGGACGGGGGGTTGAAAAAAAAAATAATAGTAATAATAATAATAATAATAAAAAAACATAATCATATTCCTTAACCACGGCCTAACGTAAAGGGTTAATGAGACGTAATCATCAGTTTGCTGTCTCTCATCATCATAATTATTTCCCCCCCGTGCGCGTCTTCTCCTTTATTCCTCACGTCCTTTCTTCCCCAACCCCACCACACACCCTCTACGACCACTACCTCCGACCAGACACCCCCTATCCACACCCCACACACCCCTCCTAGCCTCAGTGGTCATGGATAGAGGGGCGCTCAGGTCAACCTTTGGGTGGGGAGGGAGGGTTAGGAGAGAGAGAGAGAGAGAGAGAGAGAGAGAGAGAGAGAGAGAGAGAGAGAGAGAGAGAGAAAAGAGGTAAGTCAAGGGGTCCGAGGTGGAAGGGTAAAAAGGGGGGGAAAGGGTGTGGAGGGTGGAGTGGGAGGTTATAGGAATGATTGCAGGAAGGAAGAATACGGGGTGAGGGGGAGGTATATGGGAAGGGAGGAGGGAGGGGAGGGAAGTGTCCGAAGGAGGTCCAGTTGAGAGAGAGTTCAGGGTTGGGGAGGGAGGGAGGGAGGGAGGGAAGATTAAAGTGTGGGGTGACATTAGGATGGGGAGGAGGAAGGTTATGGGATGGGGAGGGGAAAATGTAGGGGGGGGGGGAAATTACGGTGAGGGGAAAGCGTGTGGGGGGGGAAGGAGGAAGATTATGGCGTGGGGAGTGGAAGTTGTAGGGGAGGGGGAGATTATGGTGTGAGGGGGGGGGGGGAATGTGGGAAAAGAGTACGTTAAGGGGAGAGAAAGGTGTGGGAAGACTGATTCGTGCGGGAAGGGGAAGTAGCTGAGGGAGGGGGAAAGGTTATGGAGTAGGGGGTAAGAAAGATTATGGTGTGGGAGGGGAGGAAAGATTATGGTGTAGGGGAGGAAGATTATGGTGTGGGGGGAAGAAAGATTATGGTGTAGGGGGAAGACAGATTATGGTGTGGGTGGAAGAAAGATTATAGTGTGGGGGGAAGAAAGATTATGGTGTGGGAATGGAAAGGTGTGGGGGGCGATAAATCATGGTGAGGGGAAGGGATGTTGTGGAAGAGGGGTGGGTGAGGGGAGGAGATGTGTGTGGGGGGGTTAGGTAGGAGGAGTGGGTCAGTTGTTCCCGCTCCACATTATGAATGAGAGTAATTAACTGATATTAATTGTGCAGGGGAATGATTACCTGTAGACGTGGCTCACACACACACACACACACACACACACACACACACACACGAGTCTGGGCCAGGATGGCCATTTATCGACCAGCTCTGAGGAGAGGTTGGACGCCTGGGTTGGATGTGTGCCGACTGCCGCTCCCGGGATTTGAGTACGGGGGTGGTGGGTGGCCCGTGCGTTAACCCGTGGTCAGTGGCCCTAGCCATCGCCCCCACGGAAGCAGACTATGGGTTAATTACCTGTTCTTAAGTGTACGTGGAGGGGAGGTATACACTAGTAGGAGGGGCCCTTCACCTCCTCCTCACTCCCCCAACTCACTTGAATTTTACTTGACCTGCGGTGAGACGCTGCCATTAGGCTGGGCTAGCGAGGAGGTAGCTCTCTCTCTCTCTCTCTCTCTCTCTCTCTCTCTCTCTCTCTCTCTCAGCAAGTGAACTTGCGGAGTCCAAGAGAAAAAGTCGCATGAGCGACCTGTTGTACAGTGTGAAGTGTGAGACGAGGAGTGTGTGTGTGTGTGTCTGTGTGTGTGTGTGTGTGTGTGTGTGTGTGTGTGTGTGTGTGTGTGTGTGTGTGTGTGTGTGTGGAGTGAGTAGTAAAGATAATCAGATGATCAGATATAAAATGATAGCTTTATGGGAAACTGTTGTATGATTACGATGCCTCGCGACCATCTTCTGCGACGACTCATTTACATTTTATTTACATTTTTTTTTTTTTTCACGTAGCTGTTGTCAGGAAGGGTACTCTACCCCCCCACAACCCACCCACCCCCTCACCCCCTCGTAGAGTGAGGATGTGTGGTAGCAGTGTTGTAAGTGGGCTTAGGGGGGAAGGGAGTAGAGAGAGAGAGAGAGAGAGAGAGGGGGGGGGGGACTGAAAGTATAGGCAGGAAAGAGGAAAGACATAGGCCTACCGAGCACCCCCCCACCCCCGCCCCCTTCCCTAGCTAGTCGTAACTTATTTAATAAAATATGTAAACGAGCTGGTACATAGCCCCTCCCTCCCCTCCCACACTGAAGTTACTGGAAACTACTTCGCTACGGGGCGACCCAAAAGGGGGTGGCGAGGGGGGGTTGAGCAAGGGGGGGTGAATGAGGGACGGGGGGGGTTAGCTAGGAGGAGGACAAGGTGACACGATTGTAAGAGGAGGAGGAGGAGGAGGAAGGATCCTTTTGCGTCGTCGTCCATCGCACGTCGTCCGTCATGCGTCGTCGTCCGTCACCCGTCGTCCGTCATGCGTCGTCGTCCATCACCCCGTCGTCCGTCATGCGTCGTCGTCCATCACCCCGTCGTCCGTCATGCGTCGTCGTCCATCCCCCGTCGTACGTCATGCGTCTTAGTCCATCACCCCGTCGTCCGTCATGCGTCGTCGTCCATCACCCGTCGTCCGTCATGCGTCGTCGTCCATCATCCGTCGTATGCTGTCGTCCACTGTCCTTCGTACGTCGTCCGTCAGTCGTCCACTGTCGCAAGGTAACCTTCAACACGACTTCAAGAAAGTTCAACCTTTGATAATAATAATAATAATAATAATAATAATAATAATAATAATAATGATAATGATAATAATGATAAGGCAAACTCCTTCTTTTACTCCATTCTCCCACCTCCTCCTGCTCGATCTTCCCATTTTTCCTTGTTCCCTCCACTTCTGCTACGTATAGCCTCTTAGTCATCCTCTCCTCACTCATCCTCTCCATATGTCCAAACCATTTCAGGACACCCGTTTCAGTTTTCTCATACTGCCACGCTTCTCTCTTACGCTGTCATTTCTTGTTCGATCAGCCTTCTTCTCAACCGCGTATCGTCTGAGCATTCCATCACATCCAGCCTCTTCTGTACTTAGCTATCGAAGATCGTACCGTCGTGCTCAAGGGGTCGTACCGTCAGGAATCATACCATCGTGCTCAAGGATCGTACCGTCGTGCTCAAGGATCGTACCGTCGTGCTCAAACGTCGTACCGTCGTGTTCAAACGTCGTACCATCGTGCTCAAGGATTGTACCGTCATGCTCAAGGGTCGTAAACATCGTGCTCAAGGATCGTCCCATCGTGCTCAAGGGTCGTAACTGTCGTGCTCAATGGTCGTAACGTCTTGCTCAAGGCTCGTACCGTCGTGCTGAAGGATCGTACCGTCGTGCTCAAACATCGTACCATCGTGCTCAAAGGTCGTACCGTCTCGCTCAAAGATCGTACCGTCGTGCTGAAGGATCGTGCCGTCGTGCTCAAAGGTCGTACCGTCTCGCTCAAGGATCGCACCGTCGTGCTCAAGGGTCGTACCGTCGTGCTCAAGGATCGCCCCATCGTGCTCAAGGGTCGTAAACGTCGTGCTCAGTGGAGTTATATACACACGAGAGGTGTATATACTCTCATACCCTTAAGGGCGGAGGTGGGTCTCTATTGCACAGACTTTATAGCGTCCTCAACACTGCAGTCTTGTGATACGGACGGCAGACAATACGCCCGTGGTCGCGATACAGACCTTCTCCAACTCGGTTTATGAGCGGCCATTTCTTTTCCCTCCCCCACCAAGATGCGGGCGAGCAGCGCCCGCTTGCACATCGCGCCCTATCAAACACATCGGCTGCCTCAGCTCGATCCTCGGGTTCTTCCTCCTCCCTCCTCCATTCCTCGCCACGGTGGCGTCGTCCTCCTCCTCCCCTCCCAGCAGCCTACCAACCTTCCTTGTGGTATTTCTTTCATTTATCAATGGATATAAAGCTCACTCGGTATGACTTGGGGAGGCCGTGTCTTCTTCGGAAGGGCCCTTCTGTCTCTCTCTCTCTCTCTCTCTCTCTCTCTCTCTCTCTCCCAGGTACGTCCGTGGTGGGGATGTGGGGGTTAGCGTCATCGTCGCAGACTTCTGTCTTTGCGTTGAACGTGTGTGTGTGTGTGTGAGTGTTCGTTCGATCGAGTACCTGGCGTTTTCCCCCAGTTGTTCGATTCCGACTCTTTTTGGCTTCGGGGTTCATGGACCCCCGTCCTTAGCCTGGTTTAAGGACCGACCGGCGGTGGGAAGTTGTCTGTTACATCTGCATAAATAATCCCTCCCACAGGCATGACATTTGTTTGCATTTGTAAAGCAAATGAGTTCCGCCACGACGGCGCTGGCTTCGGCCGCGCCAAGTGAGGGAGGGAGGGGAGGAGGACATTATGCACGGTTCGAGACGACGAGTTAGACGCCACTGGAACCCCAGGAGATGGTGAGTGTAATTATTAAATTCATGTAAATTAGATATAGAATCCAAGAATCATATATGAATAATGTATCAGATGGATGATTACTCACGTGTACGATTAATCTAAATAAACTGCGGGTCATTGAAGTAATTCGTCTATTGCTAGTTTAAGAATTGCGAGTTGTAGACGTAGGTTCGACCGTGTTACCGCTGCGACGGGAGACCCCGCGCTGGTATATGGACATTGCCGTATGATAATGATGATGATAATGATGATGATGAGGATGCGAGAGGCCCTTTGGACTCGCACATTTCACCCCCCCCCTCGTAAACAGGGCGGCACAAGCCCGTAATCACGCCTTATTTACTCGTCTGCTAATTTCGCTCGTTCTTTCTCTGGCACGGGCCAATTTGCCCACGGTTCTCTTCCCCATACAAGCACTCGTCTAACCCCCTGACAAACACTGACCCCTCCCCTTAAAAACCCCTGACAGACACTGTCCCTCCCCTTAGAAACACCCACTGACATACCGTCACACAAACACGTCCGCATGCACACGTGTGTGTGTGTGTGTGTGTGTGTTTGTGTGTGTGTGTGTGTGCCAAAACTTCCCTCACTTGGCCTTATTGCATCTCTAATCTCCTCGATGCCCTCTTATCTATACGACCGCAATATCCATTCTGTAATGCCTCAGGGTCCTGTCCGTACCCCCCTTGCGATGAATGTCTTACATGTACCTGGCCCCTCTCGCCCTTCCCTCACGCCGTTCACCACTGCCCCTCAGCGACGTGCTCATTTCAGCCCTCCCTTCAGTAGGCCTCTCCACCTGTGGTCATCCCTCCCCCCGAAAGGCAGTTGAGGTGTCCTAATTGTGATTTCGGTGCCCTGACACACCGAGGGAAATTCTAATCTTGCTTGTATCACGTAAATGATCGAAGACTTCCGATACTCTCTATTTCTCTGACAGACAGAAGGCCTTTCCAAAGTTTCATCTCGTGTTCAACGCTGGTCCACTTGCATCCTCCACCCAGACACACACACACACACACACACACACACACACACACACACACACACACACACACACACATACACAAAAGAAAAATCTTGACCATAAACAGTTTTCTTCAATCATCAACACATTTCTGGGGTTTATTTCATGAATAGGAACTTAGTTCTATTTTCCTTGATCGTCGATACCATTTCTCTCAATCTCTCTCTCTCTCTCTCTCTCTCTCTCTCTCTCTCTCTCTCTCTCTCTCTCTCTCTCTCTCTCTCTCGACCACCCATCCTCTACATAAGTTATGATCATCGTCGCTCGGATTAACATTCCTACATTTGGAGGATATGCATGACAGTTCCCCTCCCTCCCTTCTTGACCAATGCCCCGTCGACAACCTCTCTCTCTCTCTCTCTCTCTCTCTCTCTCTCTCTCTCTCTCTCTCTCTCTCTCTCTCTCTCTCTCTCTCTCTCTCTTTCTCTCTCTCTCTCTCTCTCTCTCTCTCTCTCTCTCTCTCTCTCTCTCTCTCTCTCTCTCTCTCTCTCTCTCTCTCTCACTCACTCACTCACTCACTCACTCTCTCTCTCTCTCTCTCTCTCTCTCTCTCTCTCTCTCTCTTTCTCTCGACTCCAGCCTCCTCTTCACCACCTCTTCCCATACCACTTCGCACCCTTGCTTTGCGACATCCAGACGCCTCTCTCTCCTCGTAGCCTCTCTCTCTCTCTCTCTCTCTCTCTCTCTCTCTCTCTCTCTCTCTCTCTCTCTCTCAATACTCGGATGGAATTCAGTCCCATATACTCCTGTAGTTTAACTCCATTCGGTTCTCTGCCTCCTCCAGCCAACACTTGCGAATTTCGTCTCGACCCTCGTAGTACCTCTCCTTCGTGGTGGGGTTCCCCTTTTTACCTGTGTGTGTTCCTCTTGCTCCTGAAGGTTCCCAATACATCTCTAGTCTCACCTTCTAAAGCCCACAGGACGACACTCTTTCCCTCACATGCTCAGCACACAAGGCATCCCCCTGGGAATGATGCTGTCAACCCTAGCACCGTGCCATGCCATATCCTACTGATGAGATAGGATGCAGAGGCACACACACCCCTGCTGGAGAACACCACCGCCACAGCCCTCCTACTCCTTCTCCTCCCTTGATTCCCCGCAGACATAGCCATAAACACCCCTCCCTCCTCCGTCTCCCTTCCCGACGCGCACACAGCCGCTGCGCGCCCCCCACCAGACGCATGTGTTAAGATGTGGTAATTATCCCCGGCAACATGGCCACCTCCGTCCAGTATCCCCAGATGGCCTCGTTAGCTAAGCTCCGTGGGTGAAATAGACGGGGGCTGTTCCCCCCCTCTTATACAGCCTGCCCTACACACCCCGTCTTCCTCACCTCCTCCCTTTCTCCCTCCCTCCCCCTCTCATTGACGACCTCTCTCTCTCTCTCTCTCTCCTTATTCCCTTCATCCATCACCTCTCACCCCTCCTCCCCCCCTCATCACCCACCTTTCCCCATTTGTTCCAAATTCTTTTCTTTTTTTCAAATTATTTTCTTACCCCTCTTCCCCTCCCCTCTCTCCTCCCCCAAACTTCCCTTCGGCATACACACACGCGTCGGACGTGGGTCTACCTACCCTCACCAGGCGCCTCGGGGCACATAGGGATGGAGGACGAGGACACAGAGCGGCGTGTGAGAGGAGGAAGGCATGGGAGAGTGGCATGTGAGAGTTGGAGGGCATGGGAGAGTGGCTTGTGAGATGAGGAGGACATGCTAAAGTGGTGTGTGAGAGAAGGAGGGCACGGGACAGTGGCCTGTGAGAGGTGGGAAACACGGGAGAGAGGCCTGTGAGAGGAGACATGGGAGAGAGGCCTGTGAGAGAGAGAGCCATGGGAGACAGGCCTGTGTCTGACGGAGAACCAACTAAGAGAGAAAGGAAGAGCCACTAAAGCAGGTGGGTGACAGTATGTGTAAAGGCATCATTAGCACATCATCAGCAAACTGCTAATGTACTACGGTAATCCCATGTTACATCATTACTCTCTCTCTCTCTCTCTCTCTCTCTCTCTCTCTCTCTCTCTCTCTCTCTCTCTCTCTCTCTCTCTCTCCACGTGACCTTCTTCTTTCCCACCCCTCCACCCCTCTTCCTCCTAGACACGGAAACAAAAAGAAATGATAGAAAGGAGATAGAGAAAAAGAGTCAGAGGTGAGAGCAGAGGGTGACCAGTAAGAGAAAATGTAGATGCAAGAAAGAAAAATGGAAAATGAAAGATAAAACAGGATAGTGGAAGACTTAGAAGTGTGTGCCGCATTCTCTAAAGTTAGATGGAAAGCAACAGACATGAGAAAAACATTTAAGGCAACGAGTCAAATTGAAGGAGAAATATTAAGAAAATTTACGAGAACGGAAGCAGAACTAATGCTGATAAAGAGAGAGCGATGACAGAGCAAGAAGGTTGAAGAGGTCGAGGGAAAGAAAAGAAATGCACAAAGGAAAAGAAAATGGAAAAGGGGAAGAGAGAGAGAGAGAGAGAGAGAGAGAGAGAGAGAGAGAGAGAGAGAGAGAGAGAGAGAGAGAGAGAGAGGCCAAAAAGCCCGAGGAATATGAAAGAAGAAAAGAGTAGAAACAGACAGACGGTGAGACGGACGAAGAAGGAGACAGACAAAGGGGCTGAAAGGGCGACGCCAGACGGGCCTGGCGTCCCCTTCCCCAGGGAGGTCTTGTCCCCCTGGCGAGGACGGAGCCCACCGCCGCCGCCAGGGGCAATGTTCCCATACCTGGCGTCGCCGAAGGCAGGAGCAGCAGCAGCCAGGCCACAAGAAAGCCAATAGCAAGGGGAAAGGGAGGGAGGGTGACCGTAGGGAAGGGGAAGGAGGGGAGGTATTGTTGGGGAGGGAAGAAGAGGAATGCCGTAGGGAAAATGTTTCGCAGAATTCTTGTATCCACCTCTTCTTCTTCTTTCTTCTTCTTCTTCTTCTTCTTCTTCTTCTTCTTCTTCTTCTTCTTCTTCCTCTTCTTCTTCTCGTGCTTCTTCTTCTTCTTCTTCTTTTCGTGCTTCTTCTTCTTCTTCTTCTTCTTCTTCTTCTTCTTCTTCTTCTTCTTCTCGTGCTTCTTCTTCTTCTTCTTTTCGTGCTTCTTCTTCTTCTTCTTCTTCTTCTTCTTCTTCTTCTTCTTCTTCTTCTCGTGCTTCTTCATCATCATCTTCTTTTCGTGCTTCTTCTTCTTCTTTTCTTCTTCTTCTTCTTCTTCTTCTTCTTCTTCTTCTCATTCTTCTTTTTCTTCTTCGTCTTCGTCTTCTTCTTTTCTTGTATGGTATCTAGGTCGCACTCCCGTTTTCTTACATGTTCATTTGTCTCCATGTATCATGAGATAATTGCATTTTTTTTTTTATTTTTTCCTATTTGAACATCGGTAACTTCCGTCATTTGTGACGAGGATATTCTCGTTTCTATGCCTTTCCTGAGCCAGATGTGTAAACACTTTTAATCCCAATAACCACAGAGGTTTTATTGCCATTTCCTCGTAGATGAAAGAAAGCATTTTAGATTCATGACCTAACTTAGAAAAATTTTGGATCTTACTTTGATTTCTTTCAGTTTTCCGAGATGTCCGTGTTACCCCCACATTTTCCAAGTGGCGCTTTTACTACAAAAGACACACTGGAATGCAGTACTGTTCCCACTGGGTGTTCAGTCGTGATGGGTTAGTTGTAAGGTGTGATTTTATAAGCGCTGACAGTGGTATGTCTAGTGAGGAAAATTCATTCCATTTTGACCGGTGGCTGGTGACTCGAATGTCTTCATGAAGTCTCTCTCTCTCTCTCTCTCTCTCTCTCTCTCTCTCTCTCTCTCTCTCTCTCTCTCTCTCTCTCTCTCTCTCTCATCACACACACCCTTCACAGAGCCACAGACACGCACCTGGCTACAGCTAAACGACCCCTTTTTAACTCCCTCACTCATGGGGTGTGTGAGTGGGTCTCTGAACCACCATGGCTTGCCCATTGGAGAGAGAGAAAAAAAAAATTGTATACACATCTATATACATCCTTATCTTTCCTTTATCATATTATTTCACCCTTGATATCAGGAGCTGGAGTGTGTGTGTGTGTGTGTTTGTGTGTGGGTGTGTTGCCTGTAGATGTACAGCCGATGGTAAATAAGCCCCCACGGCCTAAACCCTTGCCCGACCTCAACCCGCGCTCACTTCTCTAAACAAACAGTTGGTCGGTCCCCCTTTTTTTTCCCCTAGTATGGGGAGGCGGGCAGCGACCGGGTCGGCGCTCCCTCGCGGCCCAGCACCGTGAACTAGTTAGTCACTGGCTGCTCCTGTTTACCTCATTGTTTAGCAGCCAGCGCACGTAGAGGGAGGAGGAGGGGGAAGGGAGTTGTGGGTTGGGTGGGTGAGGGGGTAAATGCAGTTTTTAACCCCCCCCCCTTTCTCTCCACCTTCCTCCCCCTTCTCCTCGTACCCTCCCTCCAAGAAGCAGCTATCCAGAGTGATTTGCTCTCCCCCCCCCCTGCCCCCTCCCTCCCTCCCTTTCCCTCGCCTCCCCCGCTTCTCTCTCTCTCTCTCTCTCTCTCTCTCTCTCTCTCTCTCTCTCTCTCTCTCTCTCTCTCTCTCTCTCTCTCTCTCTCTCACCCCAGTAGCCAGCGAAAGCCAGAGTGAAGTTTCAAAGTTCCCCTCTTGGAGCAAAGTATATGTACGAGTTTATAATCATAGATGCCGCTCTTCATCTCGCTCGAAATCTGAACCAGAGAAGCGTCAATGTAATTTTGACTTGTTGTCTATGGACCACAAGTACCGCGATTGTGTCTGGATTCTGTCGATGGCTGAGTTTTCAGATTAGGGCTGATTTGGAGTGATCTGTCGCGGGACTGTAGGAGATTAATCGAATGATCATCAGATTATGTGATACTGGTAGACGAGAGAGAGCCATAAAGATTAGTCCAGTGATTATCAGATCCTGTGATACTGGTAGACGAAAGAGCCATAAAGTAGAGATCAGTCCAGTGATTATCAGATCCTGTGATACTGGTAGACGAAAGAGCCATAAAGTAGAGATCAGTCCAGTGATTATCAGATCCTGTGATACTGGTAGACGAGAGAGCCATAGAGATTAATCCAGTAATTATCAGATTATGTGATACTGGTAGACGAGAGAGAGAGAGAGAGAGCCACAAAGTAGATGACACAGGAACAACAAACGAACGTGGTCGTTACAAAGACACCAGCGAACAAGTCATGTCGGAACGGTAAACAAACGGAGACCAAAACCCGTTTAGGAAAATGCTGACGTCACAACAGAACCAAAAAAAAAAACAACACTCACCCTAATGGTACTTACTTCATCAGCAGATAAACATAGTCAGAAAAGCACCCACACAGACAAACCAGAGTCACCACAATGCATCGACGAACGAATCGTTTCGTGGGGGCACACCACGGGAGGCAAACAGGACCATGTCATGGCTCAGGTCATAACAGACCAAGGCTAGTTCAGATGGGGGTCACGGGAGGCAAACAGGACCATGTCATGGCTTAGGTCATAACAGACCAAGGCCAGTTCAGATGGGGGTCACGGGAGACAAACAGGACCATGTCATGGCTTAGGTCATAACAGACCAAGGCCAGGTCAGATGGGGGTCACGGGAGGCAAACAGGACCATGTCATGGCTCAGGTCATAACAGACCAAGGCCAGTTCAGATGGGGGTCGTAGCAAACCACCAACAAACGAGCGACATCACTAACATGCTATAGACAATGGAACAGCATTACGACGAAGCGAGAAATGAAACGAGATAACACCGGACTAAGAAACCACGCTAACGACAAAGAACCGCTTAGCACACACAGAGCCACGGTAGATGATCTACTAACGAAACCAAACCTGCACAAAGCAGTGACAAACAAAAGTCACCCGCGCCAGTCCCTCAGAACAACATTGAAAATCCCTCCTTGAGGACAGGTATATATAGGGACGAATTTAGTATATACACGTCATTCCTTAATGTGGCTTATGCCACTGTTTCCTCTGTACTCCAGCCATCCGATAGTCTACTAACTCGTTAGTCCTGTTAAGCTATTAACTCATTAGGTTGTTAGCTTTCTAGTTACTCTGCCCGAGCCAAAAAAACAGGACTTTTTTTTTCATCATCCCCCCCCCCAAAAAAAAATGGTTTTTAAAACCCCTTTACCAAGTTATCTTTTTTTTTTTTTTTTTTTAGAAAAGAATGAAGTTTTAGAAAAGTATTTAGAATTTTTACCGTAAGAAAGTCACGTTTGTGTGTATGTGTGTGTGTGTGTGTGTTGTGTGTGTGTGTCTGTTTGTGTATAGACTCTCTCTCTCTCTCTCTCTCTCTCTCTCTCTCTCTCTCTCTCTCTCTCTCTCTCTCTCTCTCTCTCTCTCTCTCTCCCTCCTAAGTAAAGCGACCTTTCTCATCCCAGACAAAGGGACGTATGAGAGAGAGAGAGAGAGAGAGAGAGAGAGAGAGAGAGAGAGAGAGGTGCCCACCATTCCTCTTTGGGACCCCGTCTCCCGCTGAAGACGTGGCCATTTCGAACAGCAACGTCTTCTTGTAAACTTAGACCAACATCTCTCCCCTCAACTCCAGCAACTTGCCTTGGGGGGGAGAAGGGGACGTGAACACGACTGTCGAACCAAAATTATTTGAAGGTGGGGGAGAGGGGTTAGGGTAGTGTGAGAGGGATCGTCTGACACAAGTTTTAATACTCTTTACCGGGGTGGCCATGGTAGCTGTGAGGCGTGTGAGGGAGGAGGGATGGGGGTGTGGTAGGAGGTTTTGGAGAGTGTAAGGCAAGGAGGTGGGGAAGGAGGAGGTAGGTGGGAGGTGGTGTTGCAAGGTGGGGAAGGGGTTAGGAAAATTGGTAGAAAAGGGAGGAGGGCGTTAATGGTGGAGGGAACGAATGGGAGGGAGGGGAGGAAATAAGAGAGGGAGGGGAGACGGTAGGGAGAGGAGGAGAAGGAAGTAAAAGAAAACGTAGGGGAGGGGAGTTAATGCATCAGGAGGATGTCGGGAGGGGAGTCGCTAGCAGAGGGGAAGGGGAGGAAAGTTGGGGTGAAGGAAAGGGAGGAAGAAGAATCAGAGGGTTAAGGAAGAGGGAGAGGGGGGGATAAATGGAGAGGTGGAGGGAGAAGTGAAGGGAGATGGGAAAGGAGAGGTGTACATCCATGTATACACTAAAGATACATACACATGTAAGGATAGAATACACAAAGGTAAACACGCAAATTAAGGTGAATCTTGGAAAGACAAGGCTAAAAAAACGCCTTTAATGCTCCAGCCCTGCATCACTTGTCTCAACCTTGCACACCATTTTCGGCCACAGCAACTGTGTGTGGGAATGAGTCTGTTGTGGTCTGATTATCTATCTGGGGAGAAAAATGGAGTGATCGTCTCGCGAAAATGGAGTGATGGTCGCTTGGGCAGAGACGTAAGCGTCCATGGCAAAGCTTACAAGAAACGTTCGTGTGAATACTGGAATCCTGCAGATCTTTTACCCAGTCAGAATCCAGTGTATTAGGATGTGAGTCGCATTGCCATGCACCATGACTGCTTGAGAATGGATGTGAGCGGATGCAACTTTTCTTCGTCTGTCCCTTGCGCTACCTAGCTAATGCGGGAAAAGGCGATGAAGTTAAGGAAAAAAATATGTGTGGTTTATGTATATCGTTCGAGTCTTCTATGGCGTTCACAGGCAGATAGCTATTGAGGACCAGCAAGCATTAACATGTGAATGACATGAATGGAAGACTAGAAGAAGGATGTGGGGTTGGAATCCTGTTTCCATGGGAACCGCATCCCTTTTTCTATAACTTGTCTCTACACTGTTTGGCATATCGTCTATACATCTCTCTGTGATTTGCATCATCATCTCCCTCGGACGTTTATATATATATATATATATATATATATATATATATATATATATATATATATATATATATATATATATATATATATGTATGTATGTATGTATATTCCTGTGAGTCCACGGGAAAATGAAGCACGATGAGTTCCCAAGTGCACTTTCGTGTAATAATCACATCATCAAGGGAGATACAAGAAAGAAGTATAACATAATATAATATAATAGAATGTAATATATTATATAATATGACATATGGTCGATTCTACTACTGGAAGGGTGATGTTCATTTCACTTTGTACACTGGAATGTTAAAGCGTCCCTCTGTCATCAGACTGTGGCCTCATAACATATTCGAGTTAAGTGGTCGAAGTCTTTGGCCTGTCTTGCTCTGGTGTCTGTACGAAGGTGGGTTGTGGAATGCACATGTAAATAAATATACCTCTTTAGTCGGTGGCTGCCCGCCACCTTCTTCCTACCAGAGAGAGAGTGGAGAAGGAAGAGAGAAGAAGGAGGAGGAGGAGGAGAAGAGGAGGAGGAGGAGGAGAAGAAGGCTGTTGATGTTGGAGGACGTCCAAGGCTGTTGATGTTGGAGGACGTCCAAGGTTGTTGATGTTGGAGGATGTCCAAGGCTGTTGATGTTGGAGGATGTCCAAGGCTGTTGATGTTGGAGGACGTCAAGGCTGTTGATGTTGGAGGACGTCCAAGGTTGTTGATGTTGGAGGATGTCCAAGGCTGTTGATGTTGGAGGACGTCCAAGGTTGTTGATGTTGGAGGATGTCCAAGGCTGTTGATGTTGGAGGATGTCCAAGGCTGTTGATGTTGGAGGATGTCCAAGGCTGTTGATGTTGGAGAATGTGTAAGAATGTTGATGTTGGAGAATGTGTAAGAATGTTGATGTTGGAGGATGTCCAAGGCTGTTGATGTTGGAGGATGTCCAAGGCTGTTGATGTTGGAGAATGTGTAAGAATGTTGATGTTGGAGGACGTCAAGGCTGTTGATGTTGGAGAATGTGTAAGAATGTTGATGTTGGAGGATGTCCAAGGCTGTTGATGTTGGAGAATGTGTAAGAATGTTGATGTTGGAGGATGTCCAAGGCTGTTGATGTTGGAGAATGTGTAAGAATGTTGATGTTGGAGGATGTCCAAGGCTGTTGATGTTGGAGGATGTCCAAGGCTGTTGATGTTGGAGGATGTCCAAGGCTGTTGATGTTGGAGAATGTGTAAGAATGTTGATGTTGGAGGATGTCCAAGGCTGTTGATGTTGGAGAATGTGTAAGAATGTTGATGTTGGAGGATGTCCAAGGCTGTTGATGTTGGAGAATGTGTAAGAATGTTGATGTTGGAGGACGTCCAAGGTTGTTGATGTTGGAGAATGTGTAAGAATGTTGATGTTGGAGGATGTCCAAGGCTGTTGATGTTGGAGAATGTGTAAGAATGTTGATGTTGGAGGATGTCCAAGGCTGTTGATGTTGGAGAATGTGTAAGAATGTTGATGTTGGAGGATGTCCAAGGCTGTTGATGTTGGAGGATGTCCAAGGCTGTTGATGTTGGAGGATGTCCAAGGCTGTTGATGTTGGAGGATGTCCAAGGCTGTTGATGTTGGAGGATGTCCAAGGCTTTTGATGTTGGAGAATGTGTAAGAATGTTGATGTTGGAGGACGTCCAAGGCTGTTGATGTTGGAGAATGTGTAAGAATGTTGATGTTGGAGGACGTCCAAGGTTGTTGATGTTGGAGAATGTGTAAGAATGTTGATGTTGGAGGATGTCCAAGGCTGTTGATGTTGGAGGATGTCCAAGGCTGTTGATGTTGGAGGACGTCCAAGGTTGTTGATGTTGGAGGATGTCCAAGGCTGTTGATGTTGGAGAATGTGTAAGAATGTTGATGTTGGAGAATGTGTAAGAATGTTGATGTTGGAGGATGTCCAAGGCTGTTGATGTTGGAGGATGTCCAAGGCTGTTGATGTTGGAGAATGTGTAAGAATGTTGATGTTGGAGGATGTCCAAGGCTGTTGATGTTGGAGGATGTCCAAGGCTGTTGATGTTGGAGGACGTCCAAGGCTGTTGATGTTGGAGGATGTCCAAGGCTGTTGATGTTGGAGGATGTCCAAGGCTGTTGATGTTGGAGGATGTCCAAGGCTGTTGATGTTGGAGAATGTGTAAGAATGTTGATGTTGGAGAATGTGTAAGAATGTTGATGTTGGAGAATGTGTAAGAATGTTGATGTTGGAGAATGTGTAAGAATGTTGATGTTGGAGGATGTCCAAGGCTGTTGATGTTGGAGAATGTGTAAGAATGTTGATGTTGGAGGATGTCCAAGGCTGTTGATGTTGGAGAATGTGTAAGAATGTTGATGTTGGAGAATGTGTAAGAATGTTGATGTTGGAGAATGTGTAAGAATGTTGATGTTGGAGAATGTGTAAGAATGTTGATGTTGGAGGATGTCCAAGGCTGTTGATGTTGGAGGATGTCCAAGGCTGTTGATGTTGGAGAATGTGTAAGAATGTTGATGTTGGAGAATGTGTAAGAATGTTGATGTTGGAGGATGTCCAAGGCTGTTGATGTTGGAGAATGTGTAAGAATGTTGATGTTGGAGAATGTGTAAGAATGTTGATGTTGGAGGATGTCCAAGGCTGTTGATGTTGGAGAATGTGTAAGAATGTTGATGTTGGAGGATGTCCAAGGCTGTTGATGTTGGAGAATGTGTAAGAATGTTGATGTTGGAGAATGTGTAAGAATGTTGATGTTGGAGAATGTGTAAGAATGTTGATGTTGGAGAATGTGTAAGAATGTTGATGTTGGAGAATGTGTAAGAATGTTGATGTTGGAGAATGTGTAAGAATGTTGATGTTGGAGGATGTCCAAGGCTGTTGATGTTGGAGAATGTGTAAGAATGTTGATGTTGGAGAATGTGTAAGAATGTTGATGTTGGAGGATGTCCAAGGCTGTTGATGTTGGAGGACGTCCAAGGTTGTTGATGTTGGAGGATGTCCAAGGCTGTTGATGTTGGAGGATGTCCAAGGCTGTTGATGTTGGAGGACGTCCAAGGTTGTTGATGTTGGAGGATGTCCAAGGCTGTTGATGTTGGAGGATGTCCAAGGCTGTTGATGTTGGAGGACGTCCAAGGTTGTTGATGTTGGAGGACGTCCAAGGTTGTTGATGTTGGAGGACGTCCAAGGTTGTTGATGTTGGAGGACGTCCAAGGTTGTTGATGTTGGAGGATGTCCAAGGCTGTTGATGTTGGAGGACGTCAAGGCTGTTGATGTTGGAGGATGTCCAAGGCTGTTGATGTTGGAGGATGTCCAAGGCTGTTGATGTTGGAGAATGTGTAAGAATGTTGATGTTGGAGAATGTGTAAGAATGTTGATGTTGGAGAATGTGTAAGAATGTTGATGTTGGAGAATGTGTAAGAATGTTGATGTTGGAGGACGTCCAAGGCTGTTGATGTTGGAGAATGTGTAAGAATGTTGATGTTGGAGGATGTGTAAGAATGTTGATGTTGGAGGACGTCCAAGGCTGTTGATGTTGGAGAATGTGTAAGAATGTTGATGTTGGAGGACGTCCAAGGCTGTTGATGTTGGAGGACGTCCAAGGTTGTTGATGTTGGAGGATGTCCAAGGCTGTTGATGTTGGAGGACGTCCAAGGCTGTTGATGTTGGAGGACGTCCAAGGTTGTTGATGTTGGAGAATGTGTAAGAATGTTGATGTTGGAGGACGTCCAAGGCTGTTGATGTTGGAGAATGTGTAAGAATGTTGATGTTGGAGGACGTCCAAGGCTGTTGATGTTGGAGAATGTGTAAGAATGTTGATGTTGGAGGAGGTGCAGGGATGTTGATGTTGGAGGATGTGTAAGGCTGTTGATGTTGGAGGATGTCCAAGGTTGTTGATGTTGGAGGATGTCCAAGGCTATTGATGTTGGAGGATGTACAAGGATGTTGATGTTGGAGGATGTGGAGGCTATTGATGTTGGAGGTTGTAAAGGCTGTTGATGGAGGAGGATGTTGTGCAGTTCCCATTTACAGTCGAGGTCCCCAAGAGCACTGCAATGTTGGGCGCCGCCGTGTGGCGTACGTGTTGACTACTACACTGAGCTGTGACAGAACACCAGGCAAGGTCTGTCTCTCTGTCTCTCTGTCTATCCCTGTGATTAGGTCTGCCGTTCTGTCTGTCTGTCTCTCTATCCTTGTGTTAGGTCTGCTGATTTGTCTGTCTCTTTCTCTGTCTCTCTATCCTTGTGGTTAGGTCTGCTGATCTGTCTGTCTCTTTCTCTGTCTCTCTGTCCTTGTGTTTAGGTCTGTCTGTTTCTCTGTCTATCCCTGTGGTTAGATCTGTCTGTTTCTCTGTCTGTGTGGCTAGGTTTGCCGATCTGTCTCTCTCTGCGTGCCTTGTCTGTATGGATATGGTTACCTATCTTTCTGTCTGTCTGTCTATATG
>NC_092265.1:8853133-8903133 GCF_036320965.1 Panulirus ornatus | reverse complement strand
TCAAGGGTGGTACTGTCGCGCTCAAGGGTCGTACCGTCGCGCTCAAGATTCGTACCGTTGTGCTCAAGGGTCGTACTGCCGCGCTCAAGGAACGTACCGTCGTGGTCAAGGGTCGTACCGTCGTGGTCAAGGGTCGTAACGTCGTGGTCAAGGGTCGTATCGTCGTGCTCAGGCGTCGTATCGTCGTACCCACAGTTCTTATTGCAATGCTTAAGGGTCGTACTGTTTATTGTCAAGGATTCGTGTCGTCTTGGTCAAGGGTCGTACCATCGTGGTCAGGGGTCGTAGAACGTTCTTACGTCACATCTAGATGTGTCTAGGTTCGTTCATGCAGGACTTTATAGCCTAGATACCTAGATGTCTGTACCCGTGATGAATATCAAAGCGATTTAGCGTAGAGTCTTCGATATTCGTTGTCAGTGTACATAAAGGGAAAATATTCAAAGGAAGATACTCAAACGTTCATGTGAATCTCGACGGGGGGAAAAACGTTTCTGAATGCCGAAAAACGTTTATATAGCCACTAACAACGTGAGTGTGGTATACTTACGAGTCTTGAGTATTGGGAATGGATGAGCACGTACCTGTCGCATGCTTTGAAGTCGCGTTTCACTTGAAATGCCTTCACCAAAGTGCGTTGTGAGTGTCATGAATAAGCTTGCTGCAATTGTGTCTCAAAACTTTTTGAGTTCGT
The DNA here is from genome assembly GCF_036320965.1 of Panulirus ornatus. Lineage (NCBI taxonomy): Eukaryota > Metazoa > Arthropoda > Malacostraca > Decapoda > Palinuridae > Panulirus > Panulirus ornatus. Next base: position 8,902,439 of record NC_092265.1, on the reverse strand, counting down.
CTCTCACAGTAACGTCACCAGCGAGTGCGTTGTGAGTGTCACGAACAGCTGGCATGCTGCGCGACCTCGTCTCAAGACTTGAGTGTGTGTGTGTGTGTGTGTGTGTGTGTGTGTGTGTGTGTGTGTGTGTGTGTTTCTCTCCCCCCCCCCTCTCTCTCTCTCTCTCTCTCTCTCTCTCTCTCTCTCTCTCTCTCTCTCTCTCTCTCTCTCTCTCTCTCTCACACACACACACACACACACACACACACACACACACACACACACACACACACACACACACACAACCAGATTACCGGAGTGAGTGCGTGCGTGTGTTGTTGTTGTTGTTGTGAGTATTTATGAGTGGCCAGGTGGGGACCTGGCCTCATTCTCTTGAGTGTCTCTCTTAAACGCGTCTCGCGGGGTCTCTCGTGCCCGAAAAATGCCTCCTCCCCCACCACAACCTCCCCTCCATCAATCTCCCGCTATCGGAATGCCAATGTAAATTGGAATGAAGATCCAGTCCCTCCCGAAGTCCTGCTGTTTAGGGCGAGGGAATTTTGCCGACTTGTTACTTGTATTTCCCATCATATCTTCCTCCTCCTCCCCCTTGGTTATCCCCCCCCCCCTCTCCACCAAGCGTCCAAATGTAAACACGTTCCAGTAATATTTCTGCCGGACGACAACCGGCCAATCAGCGCCTCGGGAATGAAGCCAAGTGATCGCACCAGACTTTGGAAAAAGAAAGAGAAAAAAAGGAGGATACTAGAATCGTTTATCCTTCAGCTGCCTTCGGGATCCGGTTGGCTCTGGGAGTAGTGTAGCCGGATAAATCAAATTGTGGAATATATATGACTGATTCAGAAGCATCTCCATTGCAATATTACCCCGGCAGGCCAGAAGTGAGGCCGCCCCCCTCCTCCCGTTCGCTTTTATTTGATGTCCTAGAGATGGATTCGCCCCCGCCGCTTGCTCAGAGACGCCTCTCTTCTGTTCCCGCGCTCCCTCGGTGTGAAATATGAGCTCTCTCTCTCTCTCTCTCTCTCTCTCTCTCTCTCTCTCTCTCTCTCTCTCTCTCTCTCTGGTGTTCTTCAGAAACTTTTATTTTTCTTTTTTTTGGTTATTATCATCATTATTCCCACTTGCTCTGCTTTTTGTAATGAATATTCCCACTTGTTCTGTTTTGTTTTGTGAATATTCTCACTTGTTCTGTAATGTCTTGTGAATATTCCAACTTGTTCTGTTCTGTTATGAATATTCCCACTTGTTCGGTGTTGTTCTCTTGTGCTATGAAATATTCCTACTTCTTTGATTTTGTTCTCCTTTGTTCTATGAATATTTCCACTAGTTCTGTTTTGTTCTATGAATATTCCCACTTGCTCTGTTTTGTTCTATGAATATTCCCACTTGCTCTGTTTTGTTCTATGAATATTCTCACTCTTCACGTAATTCATTATACATTTTTTAATTGACTTCATGTAATAGCTTCTGGTTGCTCTATCGTATGTATCTGGCAGACAACTGTTCACTGATGGTATCATCAGATTGGTTTAGAAACTTAAAGGCTGTGATCAAGTCACTCCTTACTTGCCTTTCTTCCATGGTGGACAAATTTGAGGCCTCTAACCTTTCCAATGACTCATCTGTCTTAAGTCTGGTACCATATATATATATATTGCCCTCCTCTGGACCTTCTCTGTTAATTCTTTGTGCTCCTTTAAGTGCGGTGACCAAACTTGAGAAACGTATCGTAGTTTTGACGTAATGTGAGAAGGGAACAGCTCTCTGAATGTTTCCTTACCCATATACAGGAACGTATGGCTCAAATTAGTCTTAGATATCTCCTTTGTTCATATCCACATCAACCATCGAACTTAGTTTCCGTCGTCTTATTTCTGATTGTAGATCCAGCTTTCTTACCAGCCCCGTAGGTCTTACAGAGTCAGATGGCGTCTGGCAGCCCACATACTGAGACTCCAGGCAGCCGTCTCTTCTGTCTATAACGGAGCTCACTTTCTCGTGGAATTCTTGGAAGACGTTTTCTAACACTTGATCTTTAAATGCGACTTTGCTGTCGCCTCTCACGTACGTCTTTCCTCCATTGCGTCGCACATCCTTCGGTTGATTTAACCTGTGACGTCGTTGCAGTCAATTTGAATTTGTCCACCATGAAAGAGAGATGAGTAAGGAGTGATCTGCAGTGAGTACAGCCTGATACGGTGTATTCATTATGTGATTTTTCACTATCCCATACACAGCCCCTTCCTTCTCTTTCCTTGGACTTTCCTCTGTGTCTGTCATCCCTCCCCCCGTCACTACGAAGGACTCACTCCACCTTTTAGTACCTATGCCTTACTCACCCCTGACCCATTCATTTATCTTTGACTCAAGCCATTTTACACCGGGCCTCAATCCCTTTACAATTCAGACGTTATCTCGTCTCTTACTCACTCCTCTTCAGTATGTAGGACTCATCTCTTCTTCATCATTAAGTATTCACCCTCTAGAACTCAACCCATCATTATCGGGCCCCCGTCACTAGCCAGTACTGAGCCTTTCATCATCCACGACTCATCCCCTTCACCATCAGTCCTCAGTACCCAGGTCCTCCCCACTGTCAGTGTCCAGGACTCTGCCTCCATCATTTGAGCACGAGCCGCCCACCTGATTAATCACTTACAACACCTTGACCTTCATCCACCTGAGCCCGGGTGGCGAGTCGAGACTATCTCTTCCTCCTCCTCCTCCTCCTATTCCTCCTCCTGCTCCTCCTCCTCCTCCTCCTCCTCCTCCTCCTCCTCCTCCTCCTCATCTGTTCCTCGTGCCTCATGCCACCCATCTTTCACCTCCATAGAACACCTCTCCCTCCTTAATACCACCCAACTTCTCCGACCCCTCCGCCCCATGTCTCTCTCTCTCTCTCTCTCTCTCTCTCTCTCTCTCTCTCTCTCTCTCTCTCTCTCTCTCTCTCTCTCTCTCTCTCTCTCTCTCTCTTCTCCTTTACATTCATCCCATTCCACCCATTACTTCCTCCCTCCTTTCCCCCCTCTTGCCATTCCACATCCACTTTTATTCCGTCTTCCTCTCCCTTCCCCTATTCCCGATCATCTTTATCCCTTTCTTTTCCACTTTTCATCCCCAATTCTCTCATTCGCCTCCTCCTGTTCCCCTCTCCTCCTCCTCCTCCTCCTCCTCCTCTTCCTCCTGACGGAGGAGCACGTGAGGGCCCAGGGACCTCCTAAGCAAGCCAGCTACCTGTGGCTGTAGGAGAGCTTGGCTTTAAATTCAATTATACGGTTGATTGCATAGACAATGCTGCAATTGATCCTCTAATTGCAGCTGACCCTTAGGGCATGTCAGAGGAGGAGGGAGGGAGGGAGTGAGAGGGAGGGAGAGGGGAGAGACTCAATGTGAGGTAAATGGGAGAGGGGAGTAGGGTGTGTGTGTGTGTGTGTGTGTGCGGAGGCTGGTTTGTCCCACCTCACTTGGGGAGATGTGGTGGACAAGGCTGTGAAGGAAGTCCCGGTGGAGGGAGTGGAGGAGGGTTTTGATGTCACGGTGATCAGAGATGAAGTGTGGGGTTAGTACCAGCTGTTGTGAGGAAGGAGGAGGAAGGAGGGACTGATGTTATCTGTTGTGGCTATGAGCTGTGGCGATATCCGGTCGAGGCTGGACCCAGGTTGAAGGATTCTGTTGGGGCTACGATGAGCGGTAATCTAGCTGAGGGGGAACTGCGCTCGAGCTGAGAGGAACTGCGCTCAGGCTGAGAGGAACTGCGCTTGAGCTGAGAGGAATTCCGCTCGAGTGAAGTAGAACGGCGCTCGAGCTGAGAGGAACTACGCTCAAGCTGAGAGGAACTGCTCTCGAGTAAAGAGGAACTGCGCTTAAGCTGAGAGGAACTGCTCTCGAGTAGAGAGGGACTGCGCTTGGGCTAAGAGGAATTGTCCTCACGCCATAAGGAACTGCACTCAAACCGCTTGAAAACGCACTCAAATTGCGAGGACCTTCGATCAAAATTTATCGGGCAATGCACTCAGTCTATCGCCAAAGTAAGAAGACAGTTCACAGAAACTAAGAAAAAAAAAAAAGCTGTACTAAGCTGTGATTAAAAGACGTACTCAAGCTGTGAGACACACACTCAGCTTAAGCTTACTTCGAAAGACTCCATCTCAGTTCTGAGGGAATAAAAGATGATGGATCAGAAGATGGAGTGCATAGAAAGGATCTCTTTTCTCTAAGTCGTACCGGGGAAAAAGAACTCTTTGTACGAAGCTCAAGTCTCTATGTTTGAGGATCTGTTTGTGTTCAAATTCAGCTATTTATCTCAGTCTCTGAAAATGGGGTCCAGAAAATTGTACAACCCTTGTAATGAAAACGAGGTTGGAATATTATTGATTCTCTGACAGAATGGAGTCGAAAAATCATACGGCCCCTATCGCGAAAATTGGGCGGTCCAATATCATGCAACCCAACAGGTAAAAATGGGTCCAAAAACCACAACACATGAATGGAGTAAGGAGAAAATGGGGTCGAAAAACTACAACTTTTGTGAGAGTTTAGAGATTGTGAGGGTGCTCCAAAACTCTCATTACTTTGATGTCTGTGTACTCTATTGGCTATTTTATGAGGTATAAGGTGGTTTATTGCCTATTTCATGAGGTTTAAGATGGTATATTGGCTATTTCATGAGGTATATGGTACGTTTTTGGCTATTTCATGACGTATGCGGTGGTTTATTGGCTATTTCATGAGTCATAGGAGGTTTATTGGCTCTTTTGTGAGGTATAAGGTGGTTTATTGGCTATTTATTGAGGTATAAGGTGGTTTATTGGCTTTTTCGTGAGGTATAAGGTGGTTTATTGGCTATTTCGTGAGGTATAAGGGGGTTTATTGGCTATTTCATGAGGTATAAGGTCATTTTTGGCTATTTCACGAGGTTTAAGATGGTTTATTGGCTATTTCATGAGGTATAAGGTAGTTTATTGGCTATTTCATGAGGTATCAGGTAGATTATTGGCTATTTCATGAGGTATAAGGTAGTATATCGGCTGTTTCATGCAGATTGGATAAACCCCCAGTCGACCGCCGTGTCCCCGTTACATCAGTCGTCGTGTACACAGGTATGCACGCACACGCCACACGTACATTACGGAAGATTCATAGCGGTAGAATACAGTAATCCTCCGTCCCACTGACCTCGGGTTTTCTGTATGATCACTCCCCTCCGTGTATGGCCGGACCTCTGACCCGAATGATTCCTGCTGTCGCGGTTAGGGTGGTTGTGATATAACGTCCACACATCTGATCGGTGAAACGTTTCCTGTCTCTGTGTTGTTTTGCTTCAAAGAAAAAAAAACGCTTCTTGTTTTCCAGTTTTCTTAGCCATAGTGCAACGACATTTATTCATTTATTCTTGCTGTTATGGGAACGTTTGTTGAGAAGTAAGGTCGAGGCGTGATCAGAAAAACATTTCGTTTCTGGATATGGTCAGTTGTTCCAAAAACGTTTCGTATCTTTCATATTTCTTCCAAGTTTTCTTAAGCCATAGTGGAACGAAATTGATTCTCGCTGTTCTGGGAACGTTTGTTGTGAAATAAGGTCGAGACGTGATATAAAAGAAACGTTTCCCGTTTGTGCCTGCTGTGTCTTAATCCACAAAACGTTTCCTATTTTCTTATTCCTTGTAGTTTTCCTGGATAGAGTGTAATTAAATCAATGTATCTAATATTGCAATCATTGATATCAAAATATCTGTATATATATATATATATATATATATATATATATATATATATATATATATATATATATATATATATATATATATTCTTTCTTTCATACTATTCGCCATTTCCCGCATTAGCGAGGTAGCGTTAAGAACAGAGGCCTGGGCCTTAGAGGGAATATCCTCACCTGGCCCCCTTCTCTGTTCCTTCTTTTGGAAAATTAAAAGAGAGAGAGAGAGAGAGAGAGAGAGAGAGAGAGAGAGAGAGAGAGAGAGAGAGAGAGAGAGTTTCGTGCCCTCCACCTCTTTTCAGGTTCCTGAATGTCGGTAAGTCATTTCAGGCTAGAACATCTGCTGAGGGTTCGAAGCCCACTCCCCCCTATCCCTCAAAAAGAAAGAAAAAAAAAATATCCCTCGACCACGTCCGTCCAGATCGAGTTTTCCGAACCGTTGGAGACCCCTCGACATGATAGGCCAGCTCTCTCTCTCTCTCTCTCTCTCTCTCTCTCTCTCTCTCTCTCTCTCTCTCTCTCTCTCTCTCTCTCTCTCTCTCATAGACCTGACGTATCGGGGGGGACGACAGCATTGCTGAGTTGGGCAGCATCCCCTGAGTGTGTGTGTGCAGCGTGCAGACGGGCGGGGAGGGAGGGCGTGGTTTTCACAGGGGAGGTGTCGCGGAAGGGTAGGATAAGATTGCGTGGAATCGTACCCGTCGTATTGGTCAGGAAAGCGGGTCACCGGGTCACTCACTGCCGTCGCCTGCGTCACCGGGTCACTCACTGTCGTCGCCTGCGCGCTGAGGTCACCGTCAGCGCGTCTGTGACCTAACTACAGGTCAAGCCGACGGTGAAGACATTGCTGATCCCATGACAAGGGAGAGGTTGTATTATACTTGTCAGTCACACCCCCTGTAGATGAAGTAGACAAGGCGCATCGAGGACCAGTGACTTCAGGATGGGGACAGTGACTTCAGGATGAGGACAGTGACTTCAGTAGGAGGACAGTTGACTTCGGTTACGAGGGACGAGCACACACGGTGGCTCAGCCTTGACAGAAGAGACCCGAGTGGCGCGAGCACACGAGTCTCGCTGGACGATCACACACACACACACACACACAGAGGGTGAGGTCGGCGCTGATGGTTACACCTTAGCCTTGACGGCCTCCCTCATGCCACCCGTGGCAGAGCGGAGGTGTTCCTCGGGCATCGTTCTGTCTTCTCCCTTGAAGCAGGACCCTCGTGGTGCCTCCTGAAGGAGCGGAAAGCCACCTGGATCCTAAAGGACTATTGATAAGGGAGTTTCTGTGCAACAGTATCCATATGCTATTGGTTCTACGTCGTCGGGTGCTTTCTGTGGATAATCCCATCTCGTACAGCCAGGCACAGATGATGGGACTCTGTCTCATTCATTGGCCAGGTGATGGGAATGTCTCTCTCAGTGATTGCCCATGTGATGGGCATCTGTCTCTCAATGACTGTCTAGGTGATGGGAATATGTCTCAGTATTTGCCCAGATGATGGGCATCTGTCTCTCAGTGATAGTCCAGGTGATGGAAATATGTCTCTCAGGGATGGCCCAGGTGATGGGCATCTGTCTCTCGATGACAGTCCAGGTGATGGGAATATGTCTCTCAGTGATGGCCCAGGTGATGGGCATCTGTCTCTCACTGATGGTCCAGGTGATGGGAATCAGTCCATCAATCATTTTCCGGCTTCAGAAACACGTATACCTTTGATGTCTTCTCATTACAGTCTCGTTTTCAACTTGTAACCAGGAGTTAGACTTTGCCTGAGACCGGCAACTGAAGGGGTTTTTCAAAGAGAAATGAAGACCGAGGACGTGTACTAGATAAATTCCGAACTCCAAATGAAGACGGGAGATCGAGCCAGTTCCGGGAAGAGTTACTCAACATCACAAAGTGTTTCCCAAGATTGCTGCATTCCCCCTCCTCCTTCCATCCTCCTCCTACTCCTCCTCCATCCATCCTCCTCCTCCTCCATCCTCCTCCATCCTCCTCCTCCTCCATCCATCCTCCAGGCTACAGAAGAAGTTCTGAGCTTCTGGCACAACTAACTCCACTTAACCTTCTTCCTCCAGCAGGAATGATCATCGCCGGGGCCACGCTGGCAAAGTTTTGGAATATCTCTCTCTCTCTCTCTCTCTCTCTCTCTCTCTCTCTCTCTCTCTCTCTCTCTCTCTCTCTCTCTCTCTCTCTCTCTCTCTCTCTCTCCCCAAGAAGCCTCGTCGTCCTGTGGAGAAGCCGCAGGGGTAACGCCTCTGTGGGAGATGTAGTTGTGAGTGTGTGTGTGTGTGTGTGTGTGTGTGTGTGTACTGTTGGTACTGGGTTCGGATGCAGTTTACAGAAAGACGTAGACTTACGTGCGGGTCTTCGTAACCTTCGGCGGTATGGAAAAGGGGGACTCCGGCCCATCGCTATCCAGTGACCTCACTGCGGGATGGGTTCAAAGTTTCTGGTTCGCTCCTCGTTGCTCAGGGTTCGAGCCCCCGTGGCACCCACCGTCTTATTCCACCCGAAGACCGACCCGACCCCCCTAACTGGGGAACGTCGAGGAGCAAGGTCGGGGAGTAAGACCGGCCTGAAATATGACGACAGACATTATATTAGGCTTTCCTAGGGCCTCAGCGCTCGAACTGAGACGTGACTGAGTCGAGGCCGTATTCACCAGCGGGAATAGAAATGAAAAAAAAAAAGAGAGAAAAAAGAAGAAAATTCCACTAAAATGCGAAGGCGGAAAATGTCGCATATTCTCTCACGTCCTCCAGAGTGTTCTTTGGGGGTGTGCGAGCTTGTCTTCCTCCCCTGAAAATCCAACTATGAGGGACAGAAGCATTTGTCTGTAACGTTTCAAGATGAACCTCGGCCGGAGGGTTTGGGGGGCTGTAATGTCTTCCTCATGTCAGTTACGAAGCAATTACGTCACGCAGTGAAAGCCATAGAAAAAAAGAAAGAAATAATGACGTCAGCTCTTGAGACCCCACCCCATGAATCTACCCATTTGTAGAAAGGTGCTACACACAATCACATCCTGGATCTCAAATCCCTCCCCCCCCAAAAAAAAAAGATATATCCCCAAACAACGAATGAACTAACCACGAACAATCTCAATAACTCCTTAGTTAAGTCAGTCTGTCCCTCACAGGTCCCCTGGGAAGCTGTTGGTTTCGAGACGAATGAAATGCTGACATTGCCTCAGAGGAGAACCACATGGTAACCACACACCACCACCAACCACCCGTAGAGGGTCGTAGGGTGGTGGTGTTGTCCCCCGGGCTGTTGGTTGTCCAGCGCCTTCTCTTGTCGTGCACGGCCAGCGACGCTCCTCACAACGAGTCTGGTTGTCGCTCGTCCCTGTGTATGTGTACTCACACCTACCAGCCCCACGAGAGTTGAGAAGATCGCGTGCTGTCTTCAGCGTCTGCAGGTAAGAATATTTACGCTAGAAATAAGTAGGGCTTAAGTACAAGTACGATTGACGTGACGTACCTGAGAGTTAAGTGATAGCAATGTGGCTTTCACTTCGTTTTCAGTTATCTATACAAAGTATTTAAAAGTAGTGTGTGTGTATGTGTGTTTACATGGCTGATGTCAGACGTTCCAGTGCGATGCAGTGTACATATGACGATGCTCTTGTGAATTTCAGTACGATGGGTTTTTGACTTCGAAGGTGAGAGCGTTTTCCCTCTCTTCTCGATACTGCTGAAGCAGACGTGACTCTGGCCAGCCAAACTCTGGGTTGTCGTTTGATACAAAACAATAAGCAGTCGTGCGAAAGCTGTCAGGAACTGTACTGAATCCATGTGAGATTTTCCGTGTCTTTTAGGTTATGAAGAACTTGGTCCAGGTCGTGAGGGGCAGCCCTAACCTTCGTTTTCACTCCTTTATGGGATCGTTTCCTTCAGGATGTTTCCTTCACCCGTCCTTCCGTCTGCCATCCGTCCTTCCAAGATTTCTCTCCCCCGCATCCTTCATAACACCTCCAGTCTTGTAGTACTTTTCTATCCATTGAGGACGCTTCTTTGTCTTGTACCCGTCCTTCCAGGAGCCTTCCCTCTTACTTTTCATCCTTCCAGGATCCTTCCTTCTTGTTTTTATTATTCCAGAATCTTTCCCTTCTTGTCTTCACCCTTACTCCAAAACCTTTTCCTCTTCTTTTTCATCCTTCCAGGGTCTTTCCCTCTTGCCTTCATCCTTCCAGGATCCTTCCTCCCTCCCTACGACTAGCCTTTCCCACCACCTCTCTCAGCATTCCAGCACATCTTCCAGCACAAACTTAGCGGCATTCCAGTCAGGTTGTAGCATCGCCTTCAGTATCCCCCCTTTTATCCAGCTCCCAAACCAAGTTCTTTTCCATCTTGGTCCCCCCCTCCCTCCCTCCTTTCCTCCCACCGTAACCCCCCAACACACATCCTTCCCCTCCAGCTTCCCCTACACTTCCCCACCTTTTCTTCTCCCTCCCCGATTACCTGAGGGTAAAAGAGGGGAAGGCAGGAGGCGAACCTATGGGGGGGAAGACGAAGCAGAAAATGTGGTGAAATTGGTGTGAGGAGGAATTGACGTGTGAGAGGAGGGGAGGGGTAGGCACTGTGGAGGGAATAGGGGAGGGGTAGGCGCTGTGGAGGGAATAGGGGAGGAGTAAGCACTGTGGAGGGAATAGGGGAGGGGTAGGCACTGTGGAGGGAATAGGGGAGAGGTAGGCGTTGTGGAGGGAATAGATGAGAGGGGGTACTGTGGAGGGAATAATGAAGGGGTAGGCACTGTGGAGGGAATAGGTGAGAAGGGTTACTACGGAGGGAATAGGTGAGAGGAGGAGGGGGGGCCAGTGTGGAGGGAATACGTAAGTGGGGGTGCTGTGGAGGCAATAGGTGAGATGAGGTTACCGTGAAGGGAATAGGATGAAGGAAAGGGAAGGATAGGGAGCTCAGAGAAGAGGAGCTATACTATGAAGAGGAACAAACGTATGAGAAGAGGAAAGGGAATAGGACGAAGGGAAGGTTAGGGAATACATTGTAGCGGAGATAGAAGAGGGAAAGATGGTGGGAAGGGGAAGGGAGGAGGTAGCGTGGAGGAAGTATATTGTAGAAAAGAAAATCTTGAGACTTAGTGAATGAAGGAGGAGGAGGTATAGGAGGGACTAGTTATGAGATAATGAGGCTAAAGAAGGCAGTGATAGAGGGGAGGAAGAGAAGAGTGAGGGTGGATGGGGTATGAGGTTATAAGGCAAAGAGGGGAATACAGTGGATAGAGGGAAGGAAGGGTGTGAGCAGAAGCAGTAGAGATAGAAAGTAGAGGGGCCCAGAGTAAGGGGGAATAGATTGGAGGAATTGAATAATGGTGGTTGGGTGGGGGTTGGGAGAGGTAGCAGAGGGATGGTAGGAAAGTAGATGAGATAGACTGGAAGGGGAGAGGAGAGGAAAGGAGGAGGAGGATTGTGGTGAGGGAGGGAATGTAATTGGTGAAGCAGAACGAAAGGAAGTAAATTGGAGAAGATGATGCACGTGAGGGATTAGAGAGAGAGAGAGAGAGAGAGAGAGAGAGAGAGAGAGAGAGAGAGAGAGAGAGAGAGAGAGAGATTGGAGGCTGGGAGGAGATTTATCCACTATATCCTTGATGTGATGGCTTGAGGAGAAGCGTGGAAGAAATCCCTTCCCTCCTCCTCCTTCCCTCCGGAGACAATGGAGCGATCATCCCTCCCAAATGAGATGCGAAATGGATACGATACTGAGAAAGATGTGTCTCAATTCGTCGCACTTTCGAGGATGGATGTAATGTGTGCGTTACCTCCTGTGTATCAGTGTACATGTCAGTCACTGTGTCTCATTGTGCACCTCAGTCACTGTGTCTCAATGTGCACCTCAGTCACTGTGTCTCAATGTGCACCTCAGTCACTGTGTCTCATTGTACATGTCACCCACTACATCTTTTCTAGTCCACTACCATTAATATAAACCAAAACATTCACTAAATGAGAGTATATCATAGCACTCATTAACCTGGTTATGAATAACTCGACAAGAAATTAATGATAATGATAATAATAGTAATAATAATAATAATAATAATAATAATAATAATAATAATGATAATGATAATAAAATAATAGTAATAATAATGATAATCATGATAATAATAGTAATAATCACGATGATGATAATACTAATAATAATAATGATAATGATAATAATAATGATGATAATAATGATAATAACAATAATGATAATAATAATGATAATAATATAATAATAATAATAATAATAATAATAATAATAATGATAATAATAATCATTCAGCGGGGGAGAGAATTTAAAAAAAAAAAAGTTCAGTCATTTCTACGCCATCAATAGAAGCCTTTAATTCCAATTAATCTTCATCCATTTCCGGGATACGAACCCCGGGCGCGTAGAAGAGACAAGCAGCAGGCCTGAACTCACCCCAAAAGGTACTTGTGTATTACGGGGCAAATGAGCTCTTCACAATTAATACAGCTCGTTATCCTGACGCTCCAAGTGCCCACCGAGGGACAGACACGGGAGAGAGAGAGTAGGAGGGGGGAGTGTAATGAGTGGTGATTCAACTGAGAGGAGAGAGAGAGAGAGAGAGAGAGAGAGAGAGAGAGAGAGAGAGAGAGAGAGAGAGAGAGAGAGAGAGAGAGAGATGAGAATGGAGGAAGAGGATGTTGTGTGTGGGACGAGGACGACTAGGGGGAAAAACACGAGATACAGCGACAGAAAAGGAGATAACAGAGCAACAGTAGGGCTTGGATTAGAACTGCCGTAACTGATAGTGACAGAGAACAGCAGGGGATAGGGAATAGATAGACATGAGAGAACAGCAGGGGATAGGGAATAGATAGACATAAGCAAATGTGCTCGGGCGATGGGAAAGGAGAAGTAAGAGGGTATGAAAGGTGGTAAGAAGAAATTAAGAAGGAAATAGATGATAAGGCTGCAAAAGAGGTGATAAGTAAAGAGTAGAGAAAATTAGAAATAATTATCAAAACGAAGGAATAGGCGTATAAACGATACAGAATAAGAGAAAGAAACTAAAAATCAAGTAGTAAAAGAGGAATAAGGAGTAGCAAAGGTTAAAGAGCTATAGTTGAGGGGAATATAAGGAAGGAAGATAATACATTTGACGGCCAAAGCACACGAATAAATGGAGAACCAAAACAAAGACAAAAGAAGATATACGGACGGATTCATTAGTGTGAAATGAAATTGTCAATGAACAGATGAAAGAAAAATGTTTTCACGATAAGCGAAGATGGCTAACGTAAGGAAGCTGGAATTGTAAGACACTGTCGGAGATAGAAATGTAAATTACTCACGTCATCTTACCCATGGCTCGTACCGTTGTGTTCAGAGGTCGTAGCGTCGCGCTAAACTGTCGGGCTGTCGCGCCTTTCTGGCAGGCATTAGAGAGAAACTTCAGAAGTTGGTGACGGAGTTGGGGAGAGTGTGTGGCAGGAGGAAAGTCGAGAGTAAATGTGGGGGAAAAGATAAGGGAATGAGGTGCGGTATGAGAAAGGGGTGAGGGAGGATAGCATGGCAGTAAGTCTGAATGAGGAGGAAGCGGAGTGTTGTAAGTACGTGGGAGTGGACGTGACAGCAGGTGGAACCAAGGGGTCTGAAGTGAGTCACTGTGTAGAAGAGGAGGGACCAAATTTTCCAGATAGGTTTAGTAGAGCTTCGAAGGAATGATCATTGTCCGTAAGGTCATGGACGGCAACGTCTGAAGGTATAGCAGTCCTAGGAATGTTGTATGGATATGAGCCTTGGGCCATGAATGTGCGAGAAAGGAAAAGGATACGAGTGTCCTGGAAATGAAGTAGTGTTTAAGGATGACATGTAGCACGAGGGAGGTTGATCGTGTAGGAAGTGAACTTGTCAGAGATGGATGTGGTAGTGAGCGTCATCGATCGACCAGGATACGCTGAAATAGGTCAGACATTTGAAGAGGATGAGCGAAGAGAGATGGTTGATGAAGACGACCTGTGTGTCAGAAGAGGTGGTAGCAAGGATATGGAGGAAAGGGGAGACGAGAAAGAGATGGAAGGATGAAGTAAAAGAGGCTTTGAGTATTGGATTTCAACGTTGAGGAGGGGAAAAGGTGTGTATTGGATGAATTGAGTTGCAGCGACGTGGTGTATGGGGGACGACGGTGTTATCAATAGGCTAAACCAAGACATATAAAGTTGTTGCGGTAAATCATGGTAGAGTCTGTACGGCTTGGTCCTGCACGGTACATACTGGATTGTGAGTGTATATATATATATATATATATATATATATATATATATATATATATGATAATGATAATATTTTCCTTTCTTTACGCAGCTCTGAGTCCATCTCGTTGGATTACTAAGAGATCAAAGGGGATGATAATGATGACGTAATCAATTCACTGGTTGAGAAGTAATTCAGATGATGGTAATTACCTATTTAAGGACTGGCAACAGCTGATTAAAGATAATTGCACACGTAACGATCTCCTGCTTTCTTTTTTTCTTTATATTCATCTTGCGTCATAGTTTTATATATATTCAATCTTTATTCAGGCAATTTGATTTGTCGTTTTGTGACATATGTGACGGTAATAATCGTAGAAACAACACAATTCACACAAAAATTATGGAGGCCGTATATATATATATATATATATATATATATATATATATATATATATATATATATATATATATATATGTACGTATATGAAATTTTCTAGCCACTATCGAAGCTAGAAACTAAGTTCAAAATTACCCTCCTTCATGACAAAGAAAAACGTCTTTACGAAGTAAAAAGAAAGACATTTCAAAAACTACCAACTACGCAAATAAAGATCACAAAAAGAAGAGGAGAAAAAAACCCCAAAAAACCACCAGCCCTGCTGATGGTAATTAGGGCCTAACCCAGCTGGGCCCACATATCACCCTAACCTACAAGCTACCGCTGAAGGATAGAAACCTGCCTCATTAAGCATGACAGGGACATGGTAATGAGGAGGAGGAGGAGGAGGCCCAACCCCCACCCTCCACACCCCCCCGCCCCACACCCAAACCTTCCTGGTTCTGTTATTAGGGTAATTAGACACAATTAGTGTGTCTGTGGGGAAACTAATCACCGGATGCGTACACCGATGGTCGAGGCTGGAATCATATCACACACACACACACACACACACACACACACACACACACACACACACACACACACACACACACACGGAAAATCCTCGGAATTACTTACATATATATATATATATGTAACCGTGATCAGAGATTACCTTATTTTTGGGGGGCTTTATTTAGACTCGATAAGAAAAAAACAAAAAAGGGATAATGAGGTAGTTGAACGGCGTCTAATGAGCCGCTACCGAGGATCAGAAAGCGGGGAAGGAAATAGATTTATAAATAGATGGGTCTAAAAGGCTGGTGAGCAGTCAACAGAGATCGGTGTTGTAAGTCAACGGTGTACCGGTGCGATTGCAATCAGAAAAAAGTAATCAGGATTTTTTATAATGAGGCTCAAGACGTGCTACGTCATGTGGATCGTGGTAGGTGGTTATCAAGTCGTATCGAAACTGGTGAACGAAAATTGGTAAGGTCTTTTGTCGAAGTACAAGAATGGTATTCGGTTTCTGTGACTGATTCAGGTCGAGCGAGGCTTATTGAAGATATAGATAAGTTTGAATTGCAGTCAAGGAGAGAGTTAGAAGTTTCCAACGTGACTCAGGATTGGAGAGTCAGAATTGCAATCAAGGAGAGAGTTAGAAGTTTCCAATGTGACTCAGGATTGGAAAGTCATAGATAGAGGGAAAAAAAGGGGAGGATACAGTTAGATATACGGCAGAAGAACTTTAGGATAGATTCGATGACTTTACTATAGGCCTTCGTGGTATCGTGGTTAGCTTTACTGACCATGAATCGGCGCATCAACTCATCTCATCTCGCCACCATTCTCAGACTCAGCGCCCCGTACTCTCCTCTCGTTGGCTTGGTCCTGCAGTGTTGCTTCGTCAGTTTCCGTTTGTCTCTGGCTCTTTTCTTTTTTTGGTCTAAAATCTCTCGTATTTTCGTCACCACATGCGCTGACACTGAATACAGTGCCCTTTTCTAATTCTTCCTCCGAATACGTCATACATTTCCCCCGCTGACTGGTCCGTCTCTGTCGGCGTGTATGTATATTAACCCTATCTCTTCCTGTGGAGAGAGAGAGAGAGAGAGAGAGAGAGAGAGAGAGAGAGAGAGAGAGAGAGAGTCAGTCTCAGGAAGGAGTGAATGCTACGCACTCTTGAAGGACAAGAAAAGAATCTCTCACTTAATCAAGGAGAGGACCTTCTCTCTCTCTCTCTCTCTCTCCCTCACACAGAAAAGAGGAAGCACTGAGAGTCGAGGAGGACCTCCTCCTTCAGTGGAGGACGACGCGTCCTGGCCTCAGCCACCACTTATGCTACTTAATACATCCTAAAGTGAGGCACTCTTATATATTTCTTTTTTTCATCTCTAGGTGACATATTAGCTATGGGCAACTGTAGTACGTCGGGATGAATGTACTTAAGGTTCCTAGGGAAGTTTTTAAGGTTGGAGGGGGAATTTAAAGAAGGCTGAGCTGGAAGGGTGGAAGTTGAGTGGGAAATAGTAGTGGGAAATACTCGAGGCTTATTAGTGGGTACTAGAAGCAGACTAGGGGAGAAAAATGCAATGTTGCTTGGGGGATAATGTGAACTGATTAGGGAAATGATCGAGACTGCCTGGCGAATATGGAAACTAAGGGAATTCTTCCTTAAAGTAGAAGTGTGATTAATGATCGTTCTTAAGGGTGTAAATTCCATTGTAATCGTGAGGACTAAGAGAAAGGGGGGCGCGAACGCGAGTATCAGTACGCTGCTTCTATTGAGTATGAGAGTAGCGTAGGGGGTAAGATGCTACTGGTAACGCAGGATTGGGTATGAGGGAGAACTCAGGTTAAGATGATGTAAGCAGGCGTGAGAGGAATCCCGTTGTACTGTTTTGTGGATTAGGTGTGGCAGGAGTCCCGTTAAAGAGGTGTGCGTGTCGTGTCTGGGTCTCATGGTACCGTTACAGGAGAGGTGGCGTGCCAAGATCTAGATGTTCTCCAGCAGAAGGAAAGAGGGATTGCCGAGGTCCCATAGCTTTGCTGCCATTGCGGTAGACAGAAGGTGGTTGAGGTTCCATCATAAGTTTGAAGAGTATGCAGCGGCTGTTGGTGTTGTCCTGCTGGGAGAAGAGAGAGAGAGGCGCTGCCGAGATCCTGCAGGAACAGTGGTGGAAGAAGGCGTTGGCGATGTCCCACAGGGACGTTATCGGTGGAGGAAAAGGAGTCAGAATCACCAGTGGGAGCCGCTGCTAACGCTGGAGACCACACGGGCCCCTGGGGCCTGGAGTCACATGACATAGGCTATTCAGACCAGCGACACATGCGCGGTATGCGTCAGGTTTACTGCTTGACTGGGGCGTGGCCACCAAGTGCATTGCTCCTGGTGAATTACCTGTTCTCTTACCTGGCTATGTACATGAGGTGGGTTGAGTCGACCACGCCAATAGCATTAATTGTATGGGCGTGGCCACCAAGTGCATTGCTCCTGGTGAATTAAAGCACCGTTCATGGGCGGAGGTGAGACGTATTTAGGCCTCCCGTTGTGAGGGGTCGTTGTCGTCCACATCCTCAGGTCCTAAGTCTGTGACCTGAGAGGTCACAGAAAGTCACGCGAGGTTACCGGTAGTTGGATAATGAGAGTAATGCGGTGGACCAGTTGTGGCGCTCAGGTGAGGTCGGGTTTAAGACTTACTTCGTGGCTACGCCTGGGTGCTGTCAGAGAGCACACGTGGAGCGTGTGGTGTGGTGACGCAGGATAATGTCGCTGCGTGTGCTTCATCGTGGCCAAGAAATATATTCGTGTGATGCAGACGGCCTGAATACGTGTGTGTGTGTGTGTGGGTGTGTGTGTATAATCTTGTAACATTAAAATCGTGAATGAAATTATGATAATTCCAGTCAAGGATCTAGAATGATTTGTTGTGTGTTCAAGAGTAGATCTTTGAGTATTGTTCTTGAAGAACTCAAAAAGTTCATTGTTCATGAGGAATTCAGCAAGTTCACAGTATCAAGATTGTGTTATAGTGAATAACATACAATACCTGTTACATGGTTATTGTTGTTATTATTATTATTATTATTATTATTATTATTATTATTATTATTATTATTATCAATATTAATATTATTATTATTATTATTTTTTTTTTTTTTTTTTTTTTTTATACTTTGTCGCTGTCTCCCGCGTTTGCGAGGTAGCGCAAGGAAACAGACGAAAGAAATGGCCCAACCCCCCCCCATACACATGTACATACACACGTCCACACACGCAAATATACATACCTACACAGCTTTCCATGGTTTACCCCAGACGCTTCACATGCCTTGCTTCAATCCACTGACAGCACGTCAACCCCTGTATACCACATGACTCCAATTCACTCTATTTCTTGCCCTCCTTTCACCCTCCTGCATGTTCAGGCCCCGATCACACAAAATCTTTTTCACTCCATCTTTCCACCTCCAATTTGGTCTCCCTCTTCTCCTCGTTCCCTCCACCTCCGACACATATATCCTCTTGGTCAATCTCTCCTCACTCATTCTCTCCATGTGCCCAAACCATTTCAAAACACCCTCTTCTGCTCTCTCAACCACGCTCTTTTTATTTCCACACATCTCTCTTACCCTTACGTTACTTACTCGATCAAACCACCTCACACCACACATTGTCCTCAAACATCTCATTTCCAGCACATCCATCCTCCTGCGCACATCTCTATCCATAGCCCACGCCTCGCAACCATACAACATTGTTGGAACCACTATTCCCTCAAACATACCCATTTTTGCTTTCCGAGATAATGTTCTCGACTTCCACACATTTTTCAAGGCTCCCAAAATTTTCGCCCCCTCCCCCACCCTATGATCCACTTCCGCTTCCATGGTTCCATCCGCTGACAGATCCACTCCCAGATATCTAAAACACTTCACTTCCTCCAGTTTTTCTCCATTCAAACTCACCTCCCAATTGACTTGACCCTCACCCCTACTGTACCTAATAACCTTGCTCTTATTCACATTTACTCTCAACTTTCTTCTTCCACACACTTTACCAAACTCAGTCACCAGCTTCTGCAGTTTCTCACATGAATCAGCCACCAGCGCTGTATCATCAGCGAACAACAACTGACTCACTTCCCACGCTCTCTCATCCCCAACAGACTTCATACTTGCCCCTCTTTCCAGGACTCTTGCATTTACCTCCCTTACAACCCCATCCATAAACAAATTAAACAACCATGGAGACATCACACACCCCTGCCGCAAACCTACATTCACTGAGAACCAATCACTTTCCTCTCTTCCTACACGTACACATGCCTTACATCCTCGATAAAAACTTTTCACTGCTTCTAACAACTTGCCTCCCACACCATATATTCTTAATACCTTCCACAGAGCATCTCTATCAACTCTATCATATGCCTTCTCCAGATCCATAAATGCTACATACAAATCCATTTGCTTTTCTAAGTATTTCTCACATACATTCTTCAAAGCAAACACCTGATCCACACATCCTCTACCACTTCTGAAACCGCACTGCTCTTCCCCAATCTGATGCTCTGTACATGCCTTCACCCTCTCAATCAATACCCTCCCATATAATTTACCAGGAATACTCAACAAACTTATACCTCTGTAATTTGAGCACTCACTCTTATCCCCTTTGCCTTTGTACAATGGCACTATGCACGCATTCCGCCAATCCTCAGGCACCTCACCATGAGTCATACATACATTAAATAACCTTACCAACCAGTCAACAATACAGTCACCCCCTTTCTTAATAAATTCCACTGCAATACCATCCAAACCTGCTGCCTTGCCGGCTTTCATCTTCCGCAAAGCTTTTACTACCTCTTCTCTGTTTACCAAATCATTTTCCCTAACCCTCTCACTTTGCACACCACCTCGACCAAAACACCCTATATCTGCCACTCTGTCATCAGACACATTCAACAAACCTTCAAAATACTCATTCCATCTCCTTCTCACATCACCGCTACTTGTTATCACCTCCCCATTTACGCCCTTCACTGAAGTTCCCATTTGCTCCCTTGTCTTACGCACCCTATTTACCTCCTTCCAGAACATCTTTTTATTCTCCCTAAAATTTACTGATAGTCTCTCACCCCAACTCTCATTTGCCCTTTTTTTCACCTCTTGCACCTTTCTCTTGACCTCCTGTCTCTTTCTTTTATACTTCTCCCACTCAATTGCATTTTTTCCCTGCAAACATCGTCCAAATGCCTCTCTCTTCTCTTTCACTAATACTCTTACTTCTTCATCCCACCACTCACTACCCTTTCTAAACAGCCCACCTCCCACTCTTCTCATGCCACAAGCATCTTTTGCGCAATCCATCACTGATTCCCTAAATACATCCCATTCCTCCCCCACTCCCCTTACTTCCATTGTTCTCACCTTTTTCCATTCTGTACACAGTCTCTCCTGGTACTTCCCCACACAGGTCTCCTTCCCAAGCTCACTTACTCTCACCACCTTCTTCACCCCAACATTCACTCCTCTTTTCTGAAAACCCATACTAATCTTCACCTTAGCCTCCACAAGATAATGATCAGACATCCCTCCAGTTGCACCTCTCAGCACATTAACAGCACATTATTATTATTATTATTATTATTATTATTATTATTATTATTATTATTATCGTTGTTGTTTTTATTATTATTATTATTATTATTATTGTTATTATTATTATTATTATTATATGCACAACTAAAACGAATTTAATATTCAGCAAACTAGGAATGAAAAAAAAATTAAGTTGAATGGAGAAATTCCTTGTCTTAGAGAACAGGTGAGAACTGTTTGAGAACGCGGGGGAGAAACCACCCCTGCTTTGGCATTACGATATCTAGAGCTAGCTCTCTTTTAAGAGATGTGGTCCTCGTTATCTGAACTCTCTCTCTCTCTCTCTCTCTCTCTCTCTCTCTCTCTCTCTCTCTCTCTCTCTCTCTCTCTCTCTCTCATCTCATCTCGTCTCATCCTACCCCTTCCCTTCCCTTCCGTGTGCGTCCTGTGACTTTCACCTCTCCCACCACAACTCCTCCTCCCCGTCTCCTCTCTCCCTCATCCCCATCTCCCTCATCTCCATCACTACCACCCCTCCCCTTCCCCTCCAGAGGCCAGCACGCGAAAATAAGATTACGTGTTGAGGAGGCAAGAGGGAAGGGCGTCAGCGGGCAGATAAGCCGCGGTATCGGCCTCTTATCTCACTTTTTATCTGTTTTATGCCCGCCAGTGTTGCCAAGGGCGCGTTAACCTCCCTCCCTCCCTCCCTCTCAAAGCAGGGTTGCTAAGTCCGTGCTAAGCCCCTTCTCATGATGCCTTCCTGGGAAGAAATTGCACGGGAAATTAATTTCTCGTGAGCGCTAGTTTTTTGCAATACGAGTTAATTAAAAGTGCAATCTTTGAACGAGTTATATATATATATATATATATATATATATATATATATATATATATATATATATATATATATATATATATATATATTCATTATAGTTTGTCGCTGTCTCCCGCGTTAGCGAGGTAGCGCAAGGAAACAGACGAAAGAATGGCTCAACCCACCCACCGACACACACACACACACACACACACATACACACACACACACACACACACACACACACACACACACACACACACACACACACACATATATATATATATATATATATATATATATATATATATATATATATATATATATAGTTATGTGTATAACTGTATTTGTTGTGTTTTTGTGACGACTTGTATGACAAACGCAGTAGGTACTGCATCTTTCCACAAGAATAAAGCAATAACAACTGAACTACCTTCAAACTTGTTACAGCTGTTAAGGTAACTTATCCCCCTCCCCCCTCCTTTCCCTACCTATCCCCTCCACCTCCACCCATTCCCCTTAGCCACCCGCCGCCACCACCATTGAGAACTTATTGGCAACGCTGTGTGTTTTTTTTCAGTGATCCTCAGCAGTGTTGCCAATAACTTACGGGGGCGATGCGGGTCTGAACGCGGCCGTTTCTCTCACTAAATTATCTGCACTGCCGGGCGTCCGATTAATTACGGGAGAAATATATCAAAGGGGCCGTAATGTAGGGCGCCCAGGGCGTCGACAATAGTGTTAGGAAGAAGAAAAAAGTAGAATGAATAAAGGAAAGTGAGAGAAAGAATAATATTACTATGGAAGGATGAATGACATGGGACTGTTGAGTGACTGTATAAGACAGAGAGAGAACGAGGCAGCAGCTCGGGCCAGGGAGGGAAACTTGACAGCCACTATAGGGCTGGCTCCTCCGCGCCACCGTTTCAATTCCCTTCCTGACGCCTTACGTCAGAGAGAGAGAGAGAGAGAGAGAGAGAGAGAGAGAGAGAGAGAGAGAGAGAGAGAGAGAGAGAGAATTTGCTTCTCTCTGGGCACACATGAATCTGTCACATTTAAACATCGGAATGATATATAACTTAAGAGGAATCATGAAACACGAAAATAGAAATGAGAAAGACGTTTAGTGCTGCGGAGAACCAATAAAAGATTCGAGAAATTGAATACAATATATCTGGTATAGTCTGCCCCCCGAGGTCGACCATCCAACAGAAAACGGCGTCAAATCCTAAACTTAAGTTCTCTTCAGGAGCGGAGCTAAACGCCAGTCCACAAGAAGCTATCAACACCTGTTTATGTCCACCGAAAGACCTTCCTCTGAAATTACTAACATAAATACAACCACAACAATGGTTATTATGGCTAAGGAGCATCGTTACCCCCCTACCTGCACCAGTGTTTAAGTTGTTACGGGGTTGTGACAACCATATATATGTCTTCTCCCCACGGACTATTTTCTCCCCAGTGGATGAATGGGGAGATGAATAGAGTCTTGAGTTGGTTCAGATGGGTACCCCCTTTTCTCACCAGTGGATGAATGAAGAGAAGGGAGCCAATGGATGGGATATATGGCTCTCCCTATCCCTTCACCAAAGGGTGTGAGTGGAGGAGACTAATGGTGTAGGGTGACTAGGGGTAAGGTAGGAGATATCTAACGGTACATTGTGAGACAGTGTAAGCGATAGATAGACAGATAGATACAGAAATACATAGATGAGTGAAGAGAAGGAGTGAAAGAGAGAGAGAGAGAGAGAGAGAGAGAGAGAGAGAGAGAGAGAGAGAGAGAGAGAGAGAGTGCTGGTCTACGAATACATGTGCAAGAGCTGATGAGGAGAGAGAGAGAGAGAGAGAGAGAGAGAGAGAGAGAGAGAGAGAGAGAGAGAGAGAATTATTATTCATCCTTCAACGTACACCAAATATACAATTGTATGACCACGTATGTCACCAAACGATTCTCCACCAAATATAAACTCACGACATCCCCAATAGAATGATAGATTTCTCACCAGTGCGACGACATCCCCCCACTAGAATAAAAGATTTCTCACCAGTGCGACGACATCCCCCACTAGAATAAAAGATTTCTTACCAGTGCGACGACATCCCCCACTAGAATAAAAGATTTCTCACCAGTGCGATAAATGAGAATTATTGAGGCCTTCTTACATTTACCCTTTACCCAACTCTGCGCGATAGTCTCAAAGTTCTGGGAGATAGGGCCCTCCGGCCCCCCTGCCCGTCTCAGGGATGACCCTAATTTAAGGGATTAGCTTCGGAGAGGAGGGGGGGTCACACACACACACACCCTCACACCCGCCCCTTTCTTAATTGCTATGATTATCAGTAATATCATTCATAGGATAACTTTAAAGGTAGATTCCGGTAGATCAATGGTTCCCAGACTCTTTTTTTCTTCTTCTTAAAAGTCATTACCCCTTTTTGAAAAAAGGTTCGTTCGTAATGGCCCCCCTTTATCGTATTTTATTCCAAAATACTGTGTTAGCAGTTAAAGTATATTTCATAACTGTCATAAATAAAGATGATTATTTTTGTGTTACTCTTTTGAGTACGTTGACGAAACTACACAAAAAAAACGCTTAAACTTCCTGAGAGAAAACGCACGTGTTGTGAGAGTTTAGTAAAGATATCTTTCAAAACCAGTTACAAAGTTGCTTCTTTTTTTTTTTTTTGCCCTCGCCATCTCAATGGGGTTGGGATGCGTGTGGCTGCATATCATCATCAGCCCAGCTTCTTGGTTCTTTGGTCTTGTCACCCTCAGAATACATCGCGGGGTCTTGCCCTCACCTCCGATTCGTTCCTGTATCTTATTTCGATGTGGAGAAGGTGAGAGGAGGAGGAGGAGAGAACCACCTGAGAGGATGATACAGAAGTGGGGGTAGGGTAAGAGCTGGTGGAACACTAGGGGCAACGCGTTAAGGTTGGGTTAAGTGGCTCAGCTGCCGTGCATGGCCAGGACACTATGAGGGGTCCTCCCCTTCAGACCGACCAAAAAATCTTGGCGTCTGAATCTTCCTGAAGATTCAGAAGATCTGTGTGAGCAGCAGCAGCATCGTCATCTGATGTAGGTGTCACTGGGCGCCTCCCCTCCACTTCAAATGGCTGAAAGGTCCTCCCATGGGGGCCATGGCTTCCAGTTTGGGAACAGCTGCAATAGATAGATTCAGGAAGATGTTCGGTCTGGTAACATCAGGAACGGACGATTGAATTCCAGGGGAACACTCCACGCTTGGCTCCTTCCTCTGTTCCTTTTCGAATGTAATAGTACAGGAGAGGAGGATTTCCAGCCTTCCCGCTCTCGCCCCTTTCAGTCGCCTTCTGCGACACGCAGGAGATACGCGGGCAGTGTTCTTTCTCCCTTATCCTTGTGTTCCCAGACTCCGTCTGTTTTTAAACCTATCTCACTTCATTCCATTACAGTGCTGTAATACATCATGTGGCAGCTGTGGTGCTGTATCCCGTCGAACTGTATCGATTGGATGGTGAGATCTCGTACCGTCGTGGCTGATTTAAACTCGGGATGTCGGCATTCGTAAATTTACGGTGTCTTTTGAGCTCTAGATCTGCGCACCCTACACGTGTGAATGCCTCGCCGTGTGGACTTGAGTTGCTACGAGGCAGTCCTGAAGAGAAGATATACCGTCCTGTTTTGGCCTGGGTTGGGTAGGGGACCTGCTTGTTTACAGGGGAGATCCTCAGGTCGTTTGCTGGAGTGGTTATGTTGTTGGAAGAGGTGGGGGGTTTAGGTGGGGGTGGTTAGTGGTTATCAGGGGTAAGGGGTTTGTGTCAGTTGGGGTTTAGAGTCTGAAGGTGATGGCAGTGGTGGAAAGGCCATCACCTACGCTGTGGTTGAAGATGAAGCCTATTTATATATATATATATATATATATATATATATATATATATATATATATATATATATATATATATATATATATATATATATATATATATATATGCAACATAGAAACATACATACATACATACATACATATACGTGCATTCATACATGCAATAGAGAGAGAGAGAGAGAGAGAGAGAGAGAGAGAGAGAGAGAGAGAGAGCCAGTCTATCTCTTAGAATCCAATTATCACACTTAGGCTGTGTAATTGCACGTCGGCAAAACCGCTTCTGCATTATACTTGCACTAAAGACATTGTCAGTGTGGCTGGTGGGGGTTCTTACGGGACAGTTTTAGTAACAATATTACAGGCGCTGTAATTGTAGATTGTAATGTGGGGCACAATTACAGCGTGTTGGAAGTCTAATTGGGTTGGGGTTGGGGTTGGGGTCAGGGGGTTGGGTGGGTTGGACGTGGCTGCCTTATTGTAAGATGTTTTTTTCTTCTTTTGTCTCGTGTGTGTGTGTGTGTGTTTTGCTCTCTCTCTCTCTCTCTCTCTCTCTCTCTCTCTCTCTCTCTCTCTCTCTCTCTCTCTCTCTCTCTCTCTCTCTCTCTGAATGGACCTACCAGGCTTTTCCCCTCCCTAGGGTACGACCCTTGAACACGACGGTATAGCCCTTGAACACTAGGGTACGATCCTTGAACACTAGGGTACGACCCTATTGGCACTGGGGATAACCCAATTAGCTTTTATGATCTGTGGTCCCCTGAGCCATAGAGGATAGTTCGTGGAATAATACTTAATTAAGTAGATCCAGATGACAGGTTGATGCGGAGCAGTTAGAGACGGATCTTCGTTACTTAAAGCATATCGGTACGACCCTTAGGTATGGTGGCGTGACCTTTGACCGAGCTATAAAGGGCAGGGTCAAAGATCAGGCTTCCATTGTCGCTTTCAAGGTCACAGGTTGTAAATTTGACCTCAAGGGTGGCGTCGTTTTGTTCAAGGGCTGTATCGTCGTGATCAAGGGTCGTACCCTATTGTTCAAGGGCTATACCGTCGTGTTCAAGGGTCGTACCCTATTGTCCAAGGGCTATATCGTCGTGTTTAAGGATCGTACCCTCCTTTTTAAGGGTTGTACCGCCGCGTTCAAGGGTCGTACCGTCGTCTTCAAGGGTTGTACCGTCAAGTTTAAGGGGTTGTACCGCCGTGTCCTACGGTCGTACCTTCGTGCTCAAAGGGTCGTACCATCGTGCTCAAAGGATCACACCGCTGTACTCAAAGGGATTAGAAGACATGACGGAACACCCTCGTTACATCAACGACCCCCTAAACCTCCACAACAACGAGAGGTAGTTTGATGACGTGATTAATATGAAAGAAAGCTGTTGATCAACACACACGCTCGGGATGGGTCGCGTGTGACGCTCCGACAGAAGGGAGAGAGAGAGAGAGAGAGAGAGAGAGAGAGAGAGAGAGAGAGAGAGAGAGAGGAGGTAGTGGTAGGGGTGGGGGCCGGCTCGTTTCGGGGCTTGGGGTTGGGATGGGGATGATGGGAGGAGGAGGAGGAGGAGGAGGGATGATGATCCCTGGTCGTGTGTAGATGTTAGCACGTGACGCG
This sequence comes from Panulirus ornatus, assembly GCF_036320965.1. Lineage (NCBI taxonomy): Eukaryota > Metazoa > Arthropoda > Malacostraca > Decapoda > Palinuridae > Panulirus > Panulirus ornatus. Next base: position 8,875,699 of record NC_092265.1, on the reverse strand, counting down.
GGTCAGCGTCACGATCCCCCGGGAAGTGACAGGCAGTCGTATTGTGGCCGTAGGACGCGTGCATGACTCCGGAGGAGGATATCCGTGACGCACAACCCACGTGCGATACGTCTCTTCGTTGTATGTCAATTGACTGTTATAAATTTCTCTCCCTGGCATCTCCCCTGATGATGTGATGATTACACGAAAGTGCACTTGGAAACTTAACGTGTTTCATTTCCCCGTGGACTCATAGGAATATATATATATATATATATATATATATATATATATATATATATATATATATATATATATATATATATATATATATATATTGCCATCATCTCAAGTTGGCCAGCTCATTACCAACACCTCAAGTTGGTAACCTCATTGCCAGTTCTTGCTAGTCCTCGTCCAACAGCGCTGCCAACACCGTCGGATTTTTCCATCACGAGTGTTGGCAGCACCTGAAGGCCGTGTTGTCCTCAGTGGTGCCAACACTCGAAGAACTGGCGGGCCAACAAGGACATTGATAACACTGTAGCCGGTGCGTGGCAGGTTAGTCTCTCTCGTACGACGGATGAGAAGGTCACGCCATCCTGACCTGACCTGACCTGACCTGACCTGTGCTGACCTGACCTAACCTAACCTTCAGAAAAGTCTCGAACTTCGTTTTCAGTCGAGTCAACTCGACGCCATCACTTCCAGCAATCTCTCTCTCTCTCTCTCTCTCTCTCTCTCTCTCTCTCTCTCTCTCTCTCTCTCTCTCTCTCTCTCTCTCTCTCTCTCTCTCCCTCCAAAGACTGTGTTCAGACGCAACTTGGTCGTCACGTTGCTCGTAACGCTGCGACCCCCTGTGGACGGTGCGCCACTTTGCTACAACAACGACAACAACGCCAGGGCTTCGCCGGTTGTAGCGTTATTAGCTACAACCCTTAGCAGCAGCGTTGCCAGCCACCAAAGACTTCGTCAGGAGCAGCAGCGTTGCCAACAACCAAAGACTTCGTCAGGAGCAGCATCGTTGCCAACAACCAAAGACTTCGTCAGGAGCAGCAGCGTTGCCAACAACCAAAGACTTCGTCAGGAGCAGCAGCGTTGCCAACAACCAAAGACTTCGTCAGGAGCAGCAGCGTTGCCAACAACCAAAGACTTCGTCAGGAGCAGCAGCGTTGCCAACAACCAAAGACTTCGTCAGGAGCAGCATCGTTGCCAACAACCAAAGACTTCGTCAGGAGCAGCATCGTTGCCAACAACCAAAGACTTCGTCAGGAGCAGCAGCGTTGCCAACAACCAAAGACTTCGTCAGGAGCAGCATCGTTGCCAACAACCAAAGACTTCGTCAGGAGCAGCAGCGTTGCCAACAACCAAAGACTTCGTCAGGAGCAGCATCGTTGCCAACAACCAAAGACTTCGTCAGGAGCAGCATCGTTGCCAACAACCAAAGACTTCTTCAGGAGCAGCAGCGTTGCCAACAACCAAAGACTTCGTCAGGAGCAGCATCGTTGCCAACAACCAAAGACTTCGTCAGGAGCAGCAGTGTTGCCAACTACTCTTAACACTTCGCCAGGAGCAGCAGCGTCGCCAACAACCCTATGACCTCCCCAAGAGCAGTAGCGCTGCCAGCAGCCAAAGACCTCGTCAGGAGCAACAACATTACCAACAACCGTAAGACTTTCGCCGTCAGGAGGAAGGAGGAAGGAGGAGCGGCGGGCGGCCCAGAAGGAGGAGGTAGAGGGGTGGGAAAAAGGGGGGGTAGGGGAGAGGGGAGGTGGATATGGGGGGGGGTGTAGTCTCAGAGGTACAACTTCTCTCGGCCCATAAATTCTGAGGAGAATTCATACCAAGCTCCGGGTGTGAGAGTTTTAAAGAGTCCAGCATTGTACGCGTCCAAGTTGTGTCGGTAATAGGCAGTAAATCCTGGAGGGCGATAAACAAGGGGGAGGTGGTGGTGGTGGCGGGAGAGAGGAGGAGTGAGGAGGAGGAGTGAGGGGGAGTGAGGGAGAGAGTGATCGGAAGGGATGGGATGAGGAGGGAAGGGGATGGGTGGGGTTTGTACAGGGAAAGGGGGAGGGAGAGAGGGAGTGAGGAGAAAAAGGGAGGGGGACGGGAGATGAGAGGTGCTTGTTCACAGGGAAGGGCAGTAGAGGGAAGAGAGAGAGAGAGAGAGAGAGAGAGAGAGAGAGAGAGAGAGAGAGAGAGAGAGAGAGAGAGAGGAGGTTGAGGTACGTAGCCCGGAAGTGATTTATGTCCGACACTCTCACCAGAATGAGAATACCTGTGTCCTATCTGGGCTGTGAGAGAGACGAGAGAGAGAGAGAGAGAGAGAGAGAGAGAGAGAGAGAGAGAGAGAGAGAGAGAGAGAGATCTTGGACGAGAGAAAATATAGATGTGAAAATGATAAGAAGGGACGATTTGAGGAGAAAGAAACTCATTGTTATGGGAGTAATTAACATGAAAACATCTGACAAATAAGAAGCAAAGAGTTGAAAATATGAGGAATTAGGGAAATGAGAGGATCAATAAGATTGTGATATCAAACGTGAGTTCATTAAAGGAAGAAGGAATTCGAAGAGAAAGAAAATATAGAAACATAGAACTTAAAAAGTGGTGGAATATAGAAATAACAGCGATCGATGATAGATATAGCAGAACTGATGATGATAGCGAAGGAGTTGGTAAAATAATATGAAAAGGATTGACGTAAAGAAGAAATATAGAGAAGTAGAGGATAAATGAATGGGAAATATAGAGATGTAGAGGATAAACGAATGGGAAATAAGTGAATGAGAAATAAGGAGACAAAATAAAGCAGTAGGAGAATGAGATAATTGGGAATTAGAATATGTAAGAAAATAGGGAAAGAAAGAGATAAAATCACAAAAATTGTAATAGATGGGATATACAAAAAAGATCATGCAAACTATGAGTGAGGAAAACGAAATAGGGAACATGGGGGAAACTTAAGAAATAGGGCAAGGACGAAATGACGAAATGGGGGAGAGAGGAAGTATGGGAATGGGAGAGGTTTTGACGCATTGGGAAGAGGCTGGGAGGTGATTGTGTGTTGGCGTGTCTAGCTCTCCAAACACCTGCACACGCTCACACACACACACACACACACACACACACACACACACACGATTACGCATTGCGGCCACATGTGAAGGCAGGTAAAAGCGTATAGAAACACATATATATACACCCACGTCTGCAGCCAACTAGCCATCCATGTTTCGGTGACATATTGATTTCAGAGTAAAATTAAACACATTGAACTTGACGGTCCGACAACATAGCACGACTGTCCGACACCCTTGTGTACGACGGTACGACCCTTGAGCACTTCGGTGCGACCCTTGAGCACTGCGGTGCGAACCTAGGGTACGATGATACAACCCTTGAGCACTGCGGTGCGAACCTAGGGTACGATGATACAACCCTTGAGCACAACGGTGCGACCCTTGAGCACTACGGTGCGAACCTAGGGTACGATGGTACGACCCTTGAGCACTACGGTGCGAACCTAGGGTACGATGATACAACCCTTGAGCACAACGGTGCGACCCTTGAGCACTACGGTGCGAACCTAGGGTACGATGGTACGACCCTTGAGCACTGAGGTACGAATCTGGGGTACGACGGTACGACCCTTGAGCACTGCGGTACGACTTTAGGGTACGACGTTTGAGCACTACGGTACGACCCTGGGGTGTAATGGCATTCCATTGACTTGATTCGTCAGGGGCGGGTCAAAAATGAAGCAAACTTGACGTAGAGTAATCAGATGCCATGAAGTTTCCGTTGTTCTAATTCTTCATGTTCTTGTTGTTCTTCAGGGTCGTGTTCTTCCTAAAGGTTCTGTTGTTCCTGATGACTGGACGTTCTCTTGTAGTTATAAGTCCTGCTGTGGTGGCTAGACGTACTTACAGGTCATATTCTGGAGGTCAGACGTACTTACAGGTCATATTCTGGTGGTCAGGCGTACTTACAGGTCAGATTCTGGTGGTCAGACGTACTTACAGGTCATATTCTGGAGGTCAGACGTACTTACAGGTCATATTCTGGAGGTCAGACGTACTTACAGGTCATATTCTGGAGGTCAGACGTACTTACAGGTCAGATTCTGGTGGTCAGACGTACTTACAGGTCATATTCTGGAGGTCAGACGTACTTACAGGTCATATGCTGGAGGTCAGACGTACTTACAGGTCATATTCTGGTGGTCAGACGTACTTACAGGTCATATTCTGGAGGTCAGACGTACTTACAGGTCATATTCTAGGAGGTCAGACGTACTTACAGGTCATATTCTGGAGGTCAGACGTACTTACAGGTCATATTCTAGGAGGTCAGACGTACTTACAGGTCATATTCTGGAGGTCAGATGTACTTACAGGTCATATTCTGGAGGTCAGACGTACTTACAGGTCATATTCTAGGAGGTCAGACGTACATACAGTTGTGAGCATGGAGGCCATATGTGCGTAGAGGAAGTTCATGGATCGTACGTTGGTAAGACGAGGGGAAGGGTGACAGGGATAGATGAGTAGAGAAGAGAAGTGGTTGGGGAGGAGGTCAGCATGCGATGGGGAGAAGAGGTCACCATGAGAGGGGGAGGGGAGGGGAGAAAAAGGTCACTGTGATTGGGGGAGGGGAGGAGGTCGACATGAAATGGGGAGGGGGGTCGATTTTAGTCGTTGGATCTGTGAGTCAGAGTAAGAAGGGCCTTGAGAAAGGTAGGGAGGAAGGGAATAGCTTGAGGAGGAGGAGGAGGAAGGATGGAGAGGTGGGGTGAAGAAGAGGTAAGGGAGAAAGAGACTGTCGATGGAATGGGAGAGTAAAAAGTGAGGGAGATACAAAGGGAAAATAGAGAAAACGAGATTAAGACAGAGAGACAGTGATTCACAAGGTGAAAAGGAAGGAGAGGAGGAGGAGGAGGAGAGAGAGAAGGGATGAGGGAGGAAGAGGAGGAGCGGAGAAGAAGGAAGAGAAGACTGACGACTCTGTAAATCAAATGTTGATGGGGAACTCCTGAGGATTTATGGTAAAGGATGGTCCTCCTCCAGCAGTCTGTGTTGCTGTTACACACACACACACACACACACACACACACACACACACACACACACACACTCACACACACACACACTCACACACACTCGCACACACACACACAACACCATCCAGAGACCGTCTTTATCCTTATCCAACCGATGTAGCTTTTCGCCCTCGAGTTATGGGCCTGGGACCGGGAAATTAGCCTATAAATTTCGGTACATCTTTTTCGGCTTCATTCTTGTGAAGTGAAGATATCAAAATACAGGTAATACATGGGTGTCTGGGTGTGTGTGTGTTTGTGTGTGTGTGTGTTTGCGCTATTATTGTGTTTTTCCTGCTTCCTATTCATGTGTGTTTATCAGGTCTTGTGTGTTTGTAAATAAGTATAGGAAGGTTGTGAATATATATATATATATATATATATATATATATATATATATATATATATATATATATATATATATATATATATATATACACCTGTTTTTATCGTAGTTACCATTGCCTGCCACGTATACCACTTATCCCTGACCCATCACCCACCTACACCCGTTTACCTACTATCCACTCGTTCCCTCAACCACCTACTCGCCCAGTACCCACCTAATTATCCATTTAAGCACCACCACCTGCACCCATCTGTCCGCCCGTCCGTGCAATATCCATCTAACCTCCCTATCCACCGCCGACGTCCCGTTCACCCCATCCATCTATCCAGCACGCATACCATTCATCCATTCATCCACCAGACACCCATTCTTACAGTAACCACGCAGTCCAGTCACCCTATCCACCACCACCAACCCATCCACACACATATCCCATGCTTGTATTTCCTCAACTATCCCACAGCCTATCCATACACACCCACCCTCCCCCCTTCATGAATGTACCACCACCCACTGTCCCCACAACCCCACCCATTCACACTCCCCCACACCCCCAAGCGTGTGCCTCCCTTCCACACCCCTCATAAACAAATGCCAAGTCAATATGAGCAGAACAAACTGGAGTGACTCACGAAGACTCACACACACACACACACACACACACACACACACACACACACACACACACACACACACACACACACACACACACACACCTGTGGCGTTCATGCGTCTTTAGAACAGGGGACATAGGGAGGGACATGGAGGTAGGAGCTTAGGACACGTACAGACTTGTGGTAATGGGAACATGGACATGGGTCGCGCACGTATGAAAGATTGAGAAGAGATAGAGGGAAACAGAGGATGAGTCAGACGTCTGTAGGTAATAAAATGATATAAAATGGGTTAAATGTGATAACTACGACTGGAAATGTAGGAAACGCGTAGGTACTTAAGGAAGAGGAGTGAGCAGGAATGATCCATCATGGTCGTTTAAGACATTTTGAATGACATGCAAACGAAGTGTTTTTCGTATCCTGGGGACCCGGAGCGACTCCTGGCTTAGCTTCGAGCATTCGTGACTTAACCAAACAACGTAATCTATCCAGACCAATTGACCCTACCTAACCTGACGTGAAGTAACTGTGCCTTGAGACCTACACCGTACACGTACTGAACCATATCCACGCTCAGACGCCAACACTGGGTCACAGGGGAGAAAGTCGGTATGTAATCGCTACGTCGTGTCGTAAAATCGGTGTGTAATCGCTACGTCGTGTCGTAAAATCTGGGAACATATCGGCTCATTCAAAACGTTCGGTCGTACCCTTTCTTTTATTTTGTCATTATATTCCAACTAATTATATATTCACGATTCTATCTTATTTCTTTTTACGTGTATGTTTATTCAGTGTTGATCCCCTTCTTCCTCCTCCTCCTCCTCCTCTGTAATTGTTACTTTGTTTCAATATTTTTTCTCTTTTTTTTTTTAAATTCGCTCATCTCTGAAGAAGTCCATTTTTTTTCATATACGAAAGTAATCACCATTAAAACCTCCCCTTTGTTGTATACCTGTGTATATCATGGCCCACTGTTATCAAACCAATTTCGGAGTATATCCCAATGGGTCATTCACTATTTCAGTCCCCATTAGATCTATCTATATATGTATTCTGTACACATATATTCACCAGTAAACACCTATGTGTATTCACGCCAGCTTGCAAAAACCCCCACCTTGCGTATATTACCATTAAACCTCCCTGAAATGCACCCTTACCTCCTCATACTCGGGTTTATTAAGACAGTAAACCATCCCAGGGTTTATTAAGACATAAACCACCTCCTGCCAGCGATCCGCATCCCCGAGTTCGACCTCCATTAACGCTAATCACCAGATCACATGTTGTTAAGGAACCTGTTCTCTCCAGTGGGTTCAGTTGTTAAGGTTCGTTGAAACCCAGCCACTGGAGGAACGAGGAGTAACGTGGACTCTCTCTCTCTCTCTCTCTCTCTCTCTCTCTCTCTCTCTCTCTCTCTCTCTCTCTCTCTCTCTCTCTCTGCATACGCATACTGTTGACTTCATCGCTTACCTCAGTAATCTATCTACTCAGGTTTCTCTTCATCTGTTTTTGGTAGAAATAAGAATACACCATTCCGTCTCCAACTGCTTCTAAATCGTGTACCTGTTCCTTTTATCATATCTGACTATCTCATGGGATGTGTCTGCGGTCGTTGCTTTTGCGAACGGGTCCATCCGCCGCACGGAACAGCCCAATAAGCCAGAAATTCTCTGGCTTGCATCGGGCCCGAATAATCATATATCGATAACAGGTTATTGATAAACTGCCGGCGTGTGTGGGCAGTCACTAAGGTCCGAAGTTCATCAGATATCGAATATGGATCTGATACATTGTGCGAGGAAGAGCATCATTATTTTGCCCCGGATATAGTGGGGGAATGTGGTGTAGGGACGAAACGGCGGTACGACCCCATAAGCGTCACGGTACGACCCCATAAGCGTCACGGTACGACCCATGAGCGTCACGGTACGACCCTCGAGCGTCACGGTACGACCCTTGAGCACGACCTCTTGGGTTAAGGGTGGCCTGGCCCTTGACGTGAACTTTCAGCGTGTGATAAAAGGCCAAGCCATTAATTACATCCAAGGGTCGTACCGTCGAATTCAAGGGTCGCACCGCCGTGCTCAGCGGTCTTAAGGTCGTACTCAAGGGGTCGTACCCTCGTGCTCGAGGGGCCTCACCGTCTTGCCCAAGGGGTCGTACTCCCGTGCTAACGCAGGTAAGAACGATCATATACACGATTCAAAGACAAATCTATAATAGAAGAAAAAAAAAAAAAAAAATATATATATATATATATATATATATATATATATATATATATATATATATATATATATATATATATATATATATATAATCCGTTTAAGAAAGGACAGTGACTTTTTTTTTGATCAACAGTGAGTCTACTGCAAAACTTTTATTATATAAACTTTTATGTAAATCATACATGATGCCGTTTGATGTGTAAGCTATAAAGACAGAAAACCCGCTGTGCTAAAAATAAAAGTAAATTTTTTTTTTTTTGTGCACACGTCAGAGCTATATATATAATTTCCATGCGTCAGAATTACATATGATTTGCATACGTCAGAGCTATATTTGATTTGCATACGTCAGAGCTATATATATACTTTGCATAAGCCAGTGCTATATATATACTCTTTGCATTCACCAGAGATATCTATATATACTTTGCATAAGCCAGGACGGTATATACTTTGCATTCTCAGAGTTATATATATATATATATATATATATATATATATATATATATATATATATATATATATATATATATATATACTTTGCATAAGCCAGGGCTATATAAACTTTCCATACGTCAGTATATATATATATATATATATATATATATATATATATATATATATATATATATATATATATATATATATATATATATGTGTGTGTGTGTGTGTGTGTGTTTATGTATATATATATATAAAACCGAAGGTGCGTTAATTCTGTCCAGAGAGGTCATTTCTGTTGCATAATCGTAGACAGACATTCAAAGGAAAGTTATAGAAAGAATAAGGTTGCAGAATGAACTGTGGGAAAAAAAAGGTGAAGAACATGAGATTGATAGTGACACAGAATTCACAGAACATTTTTGTCATTACACTCATATTTCAGGACACGTTTGCCGCTGAACACACACACACACACACACACACACACACACACACACACACACACACACGCGCGCACACACACCCACGCGCACACACACACACACACACACATCTGAGTCTATTACAGCCTTTCTCTCCCATATTCTCATTTTATACATGTATATGTGGAGGGACGGGGGTGATAGATGGGATGGAGGAAGAAAAGGAAGAGGAAGTGGAAGTTCAGAGGGAAGGGAAGTGAGAGGGTAAATTCTCTCTCTCTCTCTCTCTCTCTCTCTCTCTCTCTCTCTCTCTCTCTCTCTCTCTCTCTCTCTCTCTCTCTCTCTCTCCATGGGAACGATTACTGTCGCTCACACACGAGGATCGGAAAGAACGGGAGGGGAGGGATAGAAAAAAAATATGGTCACTTCCTGTCTGAATTTTCCCTATCCCTCTGTCCAGTGTCAAAGACCACCCCCCCCCCCCCCCCCCCTCCCGCCTCCACCCTCCCCTATACCTCCACCTCCTCCTGTCCCTCCACCTCCTCCTCCACCTCCTCCTGTCCCTCCACCTCCTCCTGTCCCTCCACCTCCTCCTCCACCTCCGCGCTTGCCTTCGTTCTTGGCCGCTCAAATACACCGCCCGCGCCAACTAATCACTCTTAAATTAGGCTGAGAATTCCCGGCGGCCACGAACAAGAGTGCTTGGGAGGTTATCAGGAACAAATACGACGGCGGGAGACCTGTTGATGAGGGACCTTTAATTACGGGCGACCGAAGCTGACCACCAGAGGGGCCTCCTTTCCCGCCCGCCCACCGCCGCCGAAACCCTGACCGCGGATTCGCCTTCGACTGAGACATTCGTCGATGATTATGTCATCTTTCTCCACAAACTTCACCAGTTTGAATTCAGTTAATGAAGCATATCCTCAAACGACAATTTCAAGAATAAAGACAGACGTCATTGAAGAATGGTAAATAGATATCTATAAGGAAACGAAGCCACAGACCAGCGTTCGGGACTCGGAACATTTTTCTTTCGCAGTCCCAGCGCCAGTGTTCGATTCCCAATGAGTGGGACGGTCCCTTGCCAATTTTACCACCGCGGGGGCCCTTTCTTGCGCCGTTACCGGGCCCCTGGAGGACTCTTATATCAATTATTAGCGGCAAGAACCAACGCCGGCGGAGGGGCAGAAGCTCCTGCAGCGGCAGGAGAAGCGACCAGGGAACAACCTGAAGGAGCGTAAGTCGTGGTCAAGTGAAAGGTTTGGGAGAAAGACACAGGCCGCCAGTGGAGACAAGGCATCGGAGGGAAAAAATCTGAAGAGTAAAAAAGGTAAATAAGAAACACTAGGATACCACGAAAGAAAACGGGCAAGAAAGTAGAAGATGGGGAAAAGGTCACAGCTGGAAAGATAAAAGAAGAAAATGGAAAGGATCGGTAAGGAAGAGAAGCGATAAATGAATGTGAGGAAGAATTAAAACCAGATAGAAAACGAAGAGGAAGACGGTTTGAAAGGAGGAAGAGAAAATGACATGAGTAAATGACAGTAGCCAAAGAGAGAAGACAGTAATGAGCAGACGAACCCAGGACACAAAGAAAACGTGAAGTATGGAGAAAGAGAAAGTAGGAGGCAGGGTGACTTTAATTTTCGAGTTTTAGAGTAGTTATCGTTTAGATATACAGAAACGAAGCATTTCAGTGATTTAGGGGTAAAGGGTACATGGCCAAGGGGGGCGTAGGTGGAGGCATGTATAGAGCGTACAGTGGGTACAGTACATCGACACAGAAGGTGAAATAGATGGGCGCAAAGTGGGGCCCAGGGACCCAATAGGGTCCCCCCTGTGTCAGAGGGTGGGAGTGAGGTATGGGATATAACAACTACACGGTACATGATTACAGGACAGAGAGTGATACAGGCAGTGACTTAGGTAACAGCATTTGTGTGACACAGAAAAAAGTATCACATGAGTTAGACATACACAGAATATCTTGTTAACATTAATAGTAATACAGCAGGTGGAAAGAAAAATCGTTTAGCAGTTACAATACGTGGTGCTCAAATGACATATACAATGAGGGTATGTCATTGAAGCAGGAGACACTGTAGTGTGCAGTCGTTAACACTGATAGTTATACGAATGGTCAAAGATGAATTACATATGGGATGTACCATCGTAGAATAGACTGAGGGTATGTCATTGAAGCAGGAGACATTGTAGTGTAAAGTCGTTAACACCGATAGTTATACGAAAGGTCAAAGATGAATTACATATGGGATGTAACAATCGTAGAATAGACTGCTACTGGCCATGTTGTTGGCATTGATTGCCGATAACACAAAGAAGATTAAGGTCAATTAGACATAGGATATGTGGTTACTGCACGTGATTGCACGCGGCGTGATGACACGGTGTGTTTATTATAGCTTAGGCCTTTGGACGAACTGGGGGATACAGTGACAGAATGTCTTCAAGGATTATTACTATCTGGAATCACAAAATGCTGTCGAAACAGTAAAACTTGAGGCGTTGAAGATGATGAAAAAAAACATATGTATAAAGATATGAAAGACATGTTCCCTTCCTCCCTGACTTCGACGAAAGAGAGAATGAATGAAATGAGTAAGTGATACTGGATGAATTAAGCTAAGAGAAAAAAAAATGACATACATGTGTGTCATAACTCCTCAACACGTTTTCTTTGTGACAGTCTACCTCACCGTCAATAACCATTAGAGTCAACAGTATTCATTATTCACGGAAGATGAGACCCTCTCAGAAGCAGGAGTTGTAATGAATAAGTCACTCAATCGATATTAAAAGAATTACGAAAGTAATTGTTATCGTACCATTTAAGAAGTATATATATATATATATATATATATATATATATATATATATATATATATATATATATATATATATATATATATATATATAAGTGCGTGTGTGTGCAGACAGAAGTATTTGAAGGTCAGTGAGGTTAGGGTCTAACAGGCGTTATTGGATTATGTACTAATTGACAGGCGAGCAAAGGAGGTTCTAATGAGCTCAGACAGGCAGCTGGAATTATTGGAATGAGCTCACACGGGTGGAGAATGGAACCCCGGGAGCGACTCTGAGTCATGGGTGGGTAAGGTGGCGAAGGTCCAGCTGGGGTGCATTGAGGGTGTGTGTGTGTGGGTGTGTAGAAGGGGATGATCACTGTCTCTTAGGTTTTATAGTCCCTCAGGTGTTGTTTGGATGCGAGCCTCGGGCCCTGAACGCATAAGAGTGTTTGAGAGTGCAAGCCTTGGAATTGAAATGCTTTGAGGATAGGTTATGCTCTGAGGAAGGTTGGTCAAGAAAGGACCCGACAGTGGAAGAGCGAGATGTGGTCGTAAGCGTGGTCGGACTGATAGGGTGGCCAGGGTTTGATACATTGGTTTGGACGTGTGGAGAGGCGCTGACCACGAGGATGGAAAAGAAAAGGCAGTGAAAGAGGCTCTGAGGTAACGGGGCCTGAACATTGACGAGGATGAGGGATGCGTAGTAGATTAGAGGAAAATTGGAGCGATGTGGTGTATGGGGAGCGACGTGCTGCCAGTATGCTGAATCAGGACGTATGAAGTGATCATGGAATACCACGAGATTTGTCAGTGGGGCTTAGCTGTGGTTTCTGTGCTTTGTGTATGATAAACAGAGAATGGATATGAATAAAAAATGGGGCGGTTGTTTTGTGTGTTCCTGACGCTGCCTCCCTAGAGCGGGAAACAGTGAACCAGTAATAAGAATACATGTTTTTGGAGCTGCAAATATTTTCAAATGTAACATTATGAGGATGTCACTGGAGGCTTAGTTTTACGAGCAGTACAGAGGGTAAGAGCAACAGTAGGTAACAGTAGGCCAACGACGCTATCAACAGTAAGCTACTGTTGGCAGCAACGGTAGGCTAACAGTAATAGGATGGGTTCGATGCTCTAATGGCCACTCCTACAATAGTAACTACAGCGAGGATGGTACAGTGGCTTATGGTACGTACCCTTGTATGGTACGTACCCTTGTATGGTACGTACCCTTGTATGGTACGTACCCTTGTAGTTCACTTATTGTACCGTCGCGTCGGTGACAAGGGGATTTATTATTTTTTTTTTATCGCCCCTGTCAGTTATCATGGTAATGAAAGTAAAAGCGAAATGTTTTTATCATGTTTAGTGAGAATTACCGAAAAATCATTTGAGCTCTCAAAAATCCGCTCATACAGATCACGCGACACGGTTATGGGGGAAATGGTTTTTTGGGGGGGCTAAATCCTTGTCCTTCATCCATACATACAAAAAATATGTATTAACTAAACTAGAACAAAACACACACACACACACACACACACGCACACACACAGACCATATACTGTGGAACTAGTCCACCTAAATAATATATATATATATATATATATATATATATATATATATATATATATATATATATATATATATATATATATATATATATATGCACACACATATATTGTGAATTTCAGGGCTTCGCTTATTTCAGGACCCCCTATTTCCATATCTGCTCATATCCAACCGTGTCTAATTTCATCCATTTCCGTATTTCCTTAATTGGCAACCATATCTGGGTTCATCTATTTCATGAAGTACCTATTCTATGGTCAGTTTACTTAAGACTATCCATTTTCACGAGATCCATTTCTAAAGTACCTATCTCAACTCGAACCTCTTCGAAGGCTAAACCAAACTCAGAACTCTTAAACCAGAGGCACAGAATCTTGGCTTAATGATCAAACTACAAAATTCCAGTTCCACTTCTTTCGTGCCAACCTGGTTCTGGCTCTTAATCTCACAATTTCTAATCACTGTATTGACATAGCTCTTCCTCAGCTTCTATTTTCACGTATTTCTAATTACCCATTACCAAATGCCACATCCCATTACAGACACCCCAATTCAAGTACATTATTTCAAAGTCTCCTAGATTTGCCATTCTCAAAATGGATTGAAGTCGTATAAACCATTTTCAGGGTTTGTAGAATTCGAAAGTGCCATGCAGGAGCGTTGCCCCAATTCCACACCATCTAATTACCTAATTACCTAGTTACCTCACCCCTCCACCCTCCCTCATCATCATCATCATCATCATCATCACTGGCAGGGCCAGACGAGGGACCTGTGACAACCGGGGGGAAAAAGGAAAAAAAGAATATATGGACCTCATTCTTCATGGCACCTCATGAATACTTAGTGGGGGTGGGGGGGAATGGTGGGTTTGGCGGGGGATGGGTCAGCCTGCGTGGTTTTCTGTCGCCGCTTCTGCTGCCTCTTCTTCTGTTCTCTGAGCAACAGACGAAGACAGAACTCCTTAGGCCCCGGTGATAAATTTCTCTTCCCCCCCCCCCCCCTCGACCACTCCCGCAGCCACCCACGTAAAATAGTGATGAAGGGAGATCAATGTCATGAGCCTTCTCTCTCTCTCTCTCTCTCTCTCTCTCTCTCTCTCTCTCTCTCTCTCTCTCTCTCTCTCTCTCTCTCTCTCTCTCTCTCTCAAGACGGTACAACCCTTGGGTGCAACGGTACGAGCCCATGGTACGGGCCATTGCAACCCTGGCTGTAATACTCCAAGGGTTCGTGTGCTCAAGGGTCGTCTCGTGTCGTACTCAGTGTCGTGCCGTCGTGCCCGTAGGTTGTACCATCGTGATTCAGGGGTCGTACCCTCGTGCTCAAGGGTCGCATTGTCGTGCTTAAGGAGCAACGGGACTTGCGTTGCCGTCGTGGCTTCTTAGGTTATAGCTGGGTTGATTGTGACGTTGTCTTACCCTTATATATATATATATATATATATATATATATATATATATATATATATATATATATATATGTGTGTGTGTGTGTATATATATATCATACCTAAATTTCTATCACGCTTTCGCAAGGTAGCGTCAGGAGCCAACGAACAATGGCTTCATTTGCACACATTCAGCCCCTGGCTGTCGTGTGTGATTCATCCAAGCCCCGGGCCCACCACACACAGCCAGGCCCCTTCATACTACTCCCTGGGTTTACTTTTATCACTTTGTGTGTGTCCTTGCTCAACCTAGTTGCCAGTGCCTTTCCCCTCCCCATATAATACATCAGTCCAATCTATGCCATCCTGTGCATGCCCCTCATCTTCCTGAATATTCAGGCCTCCAGTACCCCAAAGCCTTCTTTTTCACGCCATCCCTCCATCTCCTTCTAGGTCTCTGCTCTTCCCTCTTTGCCTCCACTTTGGATTATGGATAATTCCTCTTAAGTCATTCTTTGAGTCTCTCTACACTCATCCTCTCTATATGCTCATACCATTTCACCACAGCCTGATGGGCCATATCAACCAGGCTGCACTTGCTACCATACCTTTCTTTGACGCTGTTCCTCCTTACATAATCAGCCCACCCCACGCTATATATACAGTCCTCCAGCATTTCATTTCCATCACATCCACCCCCTTCCTCCCCTTTTTCATCAAAGGCCCGAGACTCACGTCCATACTACACTGCTGGAGCTATATAACCTTGAGACATGCCATTATTTGCTCTCACAGACGATTATCCTCTTTCCAAACTCTCTTAATGTAGCTATGACCATTGCACACTCCCCCCCTTTCCCACCTCATGACTTTCTACAGCCTCCGTGGTCTCGTCTACTGCCACTCCACTTCCTCGTTCAAATCTGCTCTCATGCCTTCCTGTTCCAACCCCCATCATCTTCATTACCTTGATGTTATTCACATTGATCCTCAACTTTCTCTTGTGACTCACTCTCCCAAACTGTGTCACCACCTTCAGATTCTACCACCAGAAGAAAGTCATCAGCAAACAGCAAATGATTCATCTCCCGTGTCATCCACACTGCTTAGTCCTTCGGCACTTGACCTTGGGCCATACAAGAGTCGAATAGGCTGACCAATATCAGTCAAGAACATTATCACCCCCTTCCTTGAGGAACTCAGCTTCATATCCATCCATTACTGATGGCTATTCTTGCCTGAAGTCTACCAATACCTTCTCACCTCCCCATTTCTCGTATACCCTCTTCCTCAGACCCAGCACCACCCTGTTGACCTCACACCGCTTTCTCTTGTACATCTCCCAATCACATGCGCTCCATCTCTTCACGTAGCATCCATTCACCTCCCTTGTCTCTTTCAACCAGCACCGTAACTCCCTTACCCTTTCTCAAACGCCCGCAACTCATCTTCCGCATGCACTCACACACACACACACACACACACACACACACACACACACACACACACACACACACACAATATATATATATATATATATATATATATATATATATATATATATATATATATATATATATATATATATATATATATATATAAAACATTAGCAGTACATTTCCAATGCCCAATTTCAAAGCGAAATCAAAATCATTAGCGTTAATTGGTTTTGCATTTTACAAATCGAAAATGAACTGCCAGCCATATCCCCCTTTTTTTCTCTCTCTCTTTTTTTCGTCTCTACCATTAGTAACAAAATGTATTCTCTGCTCATTTCATGCCAAATGAACAGCAGATAACAAGCGCTAATTTCCTGTCCGTTATTTCGCTGGTGGGAAATTATCTTGGGAAATGGACAGAGAGAGAGAGAGAGAGAGAGAGAGAGAGAGAGAGAGAGAGAGAGAGAGAGAGAGAGAGAAAAGATAACTCCGTTTGTGTACGTTTTTTTTTCTTTTTTTTAGGATTTACGTCATGCGGATTTACATACATTGCGGGCGAACGCTGGGAAGGACGGATTACTGTGAAAACGACCTATATGGTAAGTGATAAATGAATTTTAATACCAGACTTAAACTTCTTGAATGTCGTAGTGATCTATCCACGAAATCCTTCTGTCTTGCTTCGAGTGTAAGTATTCTCTCAGAAACGAGAGTAAATCGTGGTTGATTAGTCTGTAAAAGATTTACATCAGAGGACCAATATCTTATTTTACGTTACATATAGAGTTTACATAGATACGCAGACCACACGGACCCGTGGTCCGCGCGAGATAGACTTGCCCTAACGCTACTCAATAGATAAATAGATGGGTAGGTAGATAGATAGATAGATAGATATACATCATTTCGACGAGATTGTACTCTTTTCCCTCCATTGCTGATGAACACTGGAAAATATGACGAATAAAAGAAAAAAAAATTCTCACCTATTCGTCACCATTTTCGTACGTTCTCTCTCTCTCTCTCTCTCTCTCTCTCTCTCTCTCTCTCTCTCTCTCTCTCTCTCTCTCTCTCTCTCTCAAAATTAAACTGTTGCCAGTTTTGGACCCTTAAGCAATAGGCTTTCAAAAAAAAAATAGAGAGGGCCAAACTCTTACGTGTGTACACACACACACACACACACACACACACACACACACATAACTCATATGTATAGTAACGAGAACAGGGATATTATTATTATCATTTTTTTTCTTTACCCTTATAGCTAATATTTATCTCCCCATCAAAAACATACGTCGTCCAGATAAGCGCAGATGTCAACCCCGTTTGTTTTTGAGTCCAGTCGGCTGACTTCATAAAAGATTAAGTGCCAACGGCAGGTGTCGGCTGGCATAGTGAGCCCGGGCGCCATCTTGCTTGCGTTCGATTTCTCGAATTACCGACTTCGCTCTCCCCCTTCCTCCATAATCTTACCCTTCAGGGTCTCTATCCCCGCCGAAACGAGGCGAATTATAATAAATCTTTTATTTGCACCTTCAACAGGTCTGGGTATTGGATTGGTTCTGGGAAAAGCCGGTGTTCTGATGGCCAGCAGAGCCAGTGGCGAGGGTGGGGAGAATTGATTACGGCCACGTGGGACAAGTCATGCCAACACCTGGCGCTACGTCCGAATGCTATCGCCTCGACCAAGGCACCCATTTAATCCTCCGCCAATCTTATGAAAATATAATGAAAAAAAAAGACATGCAAATAAGATGTCGTCATATTATATAACCTGTGTAAACATCGTACCCAAAAAGAATTGAAGATATAGTCTGAATGATTCTTTTGAACAATTTTTACTCTTATGCCCAAGTCAAACGGAGGGAATCGAACGCCAGCCTACCTTCTTGCTGGTCCTGTGATTCGCACATGTGAAGGCAGAGCTCGGGGGCAATAAATACGTCATAGGGCAATAAGACCACCAATACAGCTATTTCGGTAGGGCCTTCCACCTTTAGCCACCGCCCCATTGACCCTTCCAGACGACGTAGCGTAAATAGAGTGCAATACAGCTGCCCTGTCATTTAAAAAAGTAAAATTATTCAAATATACGTATATAAAAGCATTCAGACTTATTAAAATCCCCTGATGTTATAAAAGTGACTATGAATTTTGAAATAGAAAATAGAATTAGAAGAGGGGGAAATTTAAGACACAAAATCCATCATTGTGTATTGGTGTTGTTACGACACGCTGTGATCTAAGCTTTGCACTGTGTGCATTTGACACGCTCAAGTTTATCGCCGAAGCTTTCCTCTTAAGGTAGAAAGCTTGTTCAGTGTGTCCACGACTCACTGCCGGGACGTGATGACACACGAAAAGACACATGTGGACAGCACACGTCAGAGAGAGGTGGGTGGGGCCCAGCACACAGAAATGTATGCAAATGAGGCCAGAATTATATTACAAAATATTGGCATAGATATTTTGCTTCATTGTGTGATGTATTTTATTTTTGTCTACCTCCATAAGAGGTAAAGGGGTTCTCTTGATTACTTTGTAAGGTAATTCTTTGATCATTAGCCAGACTATATTCGTTGATTACGTTACTAGAAGATGCGTTTTTTTAATTACTTTACCAGAGGGATTGTTCTTTGATTACTTTACTAGCAGGATAGTTCTTTAAGTAATTTACTAGCAGGATAGTTTTTTTAAGTAATTTACTAGCATGATAGTTCTTTAAGTAATTTACTAGCAGGATAGTTCTGCTATTACTTTACTAGTAGGATAGTTCTTTAAGTAATTTACTAGCAGGATAGTTCTGCTATTACTTTACTAGTAGGATAGTTCTTTAAGTAATTTACTAGCAGGATAGTTCTGCTATTACTTTACTAGTAGGATAGTTCTTTAAGTAATTTACTAGCAGGATAGTTCTTTAAGTGATTTACTAGCAGGATGGTTCTCGGATTACATTACCGGCAGGATAGTTCTTTATGTAATTTACTAGCAGGATAGTTCTTCGATTACTTTACTAGCAGGATAGTTCTTTAAGTAATTTATTAGCAGGAGAGTTCTTTAAGTAATTTGCCAGCAGGGTGGTTCTCGGATTACATTACCGGCAGGATAGTTCTTTGAGTAATTTACTAGCAGGATAGTTCTTTAAGTAATTTACTAGCAGGATAGTTCTTTAAGTGATTTACTAGCAGGATAGTTCTTCGATTACTTTACTAGCAGGATAGTTCTTTAAGTAATTTATTAGCAGGATAGTTCTTTAAGTAATTTGCCAGCAGGGTAGTTCTTAGATTGCCTGAATAGCAGGATGGTTCTCGGATTACGTTACAAGCAGAGCAGTTCTCTAATTACATTATGTGTGGGAGGCACTTTCTTTAACGTCGTAAATCAAGGGTCGTACCGTCATAATTGAGCCTCGTACCATCGTAAATCAAGGGTCGTACCGTCGTAAATCAAGGGTCGTACCGTCGGGATTGAGCCTCGTACCGTCGTGTTCATTAGCTCGCACCGACGTGATCTAGGTATCGTACCGTTGTGCTCAAGACCTTAAGGTCACAATCCTTCAATAATAATAGAATCAAAAAGGGGAAAAATAGTAATTTTCGCATCGCTATCCATCCTGGGAAATTCAGTCAGTCAGGTCTTTGGCGTACACGAACTACCATCAAGAGGGAGAAAAATACGACGATGTAGAATTTCAAAATACTTCGCCCGAGTCTTTTTTCTTTTTTTTTTTTGAGGGATGGGAAACAAGAGAGAAGGAAAAAACTAGGATATTGTCTCTGCCAATGAGGGGGACAGGTGGAGGAGAGAGAGAGAGAGAGAGAGAGAGAGAGAGAGAGAGAGAGAGAGAGAGAGAGAGAGAGAGGCACTACACTCTATTTATTGTATCTGAACTTTTCGCTGTGGGTATGGGGTGATGGGGCGGCTTCCTCCTCCTCCTCCTCCTCTTCCTCCTCCTCCTCTTCCTCCTCCTCTTCCTCCTCCTCCTCCTCCTCCTCCTCCATCTTGATGCACTCAGGGTTACCAAAGGAAACCTTCCGTAACCAAACCAAACCAACCCTCCCTCCCCTTTTGACCTTAGCAACCCTGAGTCGCGATAGATCGTTGTCAAAGCGATGATAATTTTGGGTGTTTTGGTCGACCTCCCCTCCCCTGACTGACGAATATTTGGTAATAACGTGTAAGATATGTCGCATATTAACATATGTAATCAAGCCTTAGTGTTCGTCTTACATGCAGATTATGATCTATCCCTTGGCATAGAGTCTTTTGAGATAAACGGAATCAAACTACCAAAACCGGTAGCGAAAGTTTGGTCCAAATTCTCGGAAAGAATTATTGTGTGTGTGGACCTCGCTCTGGGCGATCGCATTCAGGGAACATTTCGCGCTAAGAGGTCGGAACACCTGGTGAAGGCTGGGGTGCGGGACGGGCGGCGTTGTAAGGTGAGACGGTACCTGACTTGCCTACCGAGGAGAGAGACAGAGACACAGGCAGAAAAGAGACAGAGACACAGGCAGAAAAGAGACAGAGACACAGGCAGAAAAGAGACAGAGACACAGGCAGAAAAGAGACAGAGAGCTAAAGATATACAGACAAACCACAGACAAGAATGAGATAGATGGCTTAATAAAGAAACCAGTAGATGTCATAAGCTAGCAATATAGAGTCTGCTTACCAGTGTGGTCTGATGTTCACAGTGGCTGGGGTGGGGCATTTATTCGAACGCCGTCTGTACGAGTTCGAGCGGGCCCGATGTGGTTTTCCAGCGCCTAGCTGCAACATGGGGCCGAGGGATCGCCGATGACGGGAGGTGACGGTGGCGGGAAATGCTACCTTTTTTGGGTAGATGGTCTGGGAAGAACCAATGAGAACCTCGAATGACCTTATTTCTACTTTTTACTTAGTAGCTCCTACTGTATGGTTGGAGGGGAGGGAAGAAAAGCGGGCGCAGGAGTCTTAGAATAGTTAGGGAAGAATGTAAGTTGTGTCTATGTTCCTAAATCCTGGTGTAGGAGGCCCCCACTCCTCCGTTGTCTTGGGTGTACGAGCAGTTATGCAGACGATGGTCCGAGGGTTTTTGGCATACAGTGGCCCCGACTGTGTTCCTACCAGCTTAGTTGACCGTTCCTTGTGACACCGAGACGTTTGCTGTACTGATGAACAGCCTCGAACTTGGTGTTACTGTACACTTGTACAGTACGAGAAGGGAATATGTATATATATTTTTTCTTATACACTTGTACAGTACGAGACGGGAATAATTCTTTTTTTTTTCTTACTCTTGGTGGGCCGCCCTCCCTCCAATCTCTTAACCTCTCTCGACTGTCTTGCAGGTCAGCATTTACAGAGACATCACTCAGCTAATCGTATTTTTGGATGTCTTTTGCTCGTATTTCCTCTGACCGCACTCGTTCCCTGCTTGTTCTCCCTCTTCCCCCAGTCTGTCACGTCTGTTATTCCTTAACTGCAGCTCCTCCTCGTTTGCCAGTTTCATAGACTGTTCTTGTACCTCAGGGATACGCAATAAGAATCCCTCAATATATATATATATATATATATATATATATATATATATATATATATATATATATATATATATATATATATATATATGTATATATATATAATCCTATGAGTCTACGAGGAAAATGAAACACGATATGTTCCCAAGTGCACTTTCGTGTAATCATCACATCATCAGCGGAGACACAAGAGAGAAATATAACAGTCAGTTGATATGCAACGAAGAGACGTAGCTTAGAGGCCATTTGGTGGTAAACATGCGATTGTCCATGTATTTTTAATGGATGTGCATAAGTCAGTTCCTCACATACGTAAGGAGTGTTCGAACCCCCCCCTGATTCACCATCTAGCCGAGGAACTGTACCAAGAACAACACCTCCCACACACACACACACACACACACACACATACACACATACACACACACACACACACACACACACACACACACACACACACACACACACATCATGTACTTACTTCGTCGTCCGGGCTGACCCTTGTTGGCATGTTGTGTGTTCTGTCGTCATGTCACACCACGACCAGTTGATAACGTGACCCCCGAAGGATAATACTGTGACATAGTGTGTCGTTGGGGCACGCCGTTCTTGATGGCGTAGTCCGCTACACCACGCACTCACCCACCTGGGAGAGTCTGATGATATCATATC